>NW_010202891.1:45595-63391 GCF_000695765.1 Mesitornis unicolor | reverse complement strand
AACTATTCCAGGAATGCATAGCTCAACAAGCCTCTACACACAAGCCTCTGTTTTTTTCCCTTGAGATAAGATTTTGTGTTATGAACTCTCAGGGCTTCCCCTGTTTTGCTGGGCAGAGAAATCCTGGCTTAACCCAGCAAATGTTGAAAGGGACCCATACTATGGGACACAGGCAGGCCTTATCACCTGAAGTACCCACAAGCAACCCAGCAGTATGTTAGGGTAGAGCTTTATAAGGCAGGGAACTGCCATGCTTGGCACAGCTATCCATGCAGAAAGCAGACAGTAGCTCATGTAGTCCCATCCATAGTTCAGGCTACCTAAGTTGGGTGCTAGCAGCAGAATGGCTGTGAAGCAGCTCAGTGCAGGCTGCAAAACCTGCTCATTAACCTGCGGCAGGCCGCTGGCTAATAGCTTTACCGTGAACTCTGTGGCTACGGTTATCAGCACTCACTCGAGATAGTTTAAAGCTAGTACGAGCTTGTCTGCGTGACCCACTGACTGGCCTCTGATTACAATGTCGCTGTGTGCTTAGCCTCTATGCCCCCTCCTGCGCTGGCTTATTTGACGGACCACTAAATACACATAACACATTTTTGAAAAGAAGGAACAACACCCCCCTCCACTCAGAGGCTAATGGAGAAAAACATTGTTCACACACAAGTGCACGAAAGGTTTCAAAGTAATTTTCTTGAAAATGGCTGGGAATAATGTCTTTCCTTTGCCTGAGAGCTTTTTCTTACTCTTTTTTTATGTAAATACTTGCAACAGTGGTTAATTGTCAGAAAAATGTAAGCTATTTCTTAGTGGGATTCTTGTCTGCCCATTTCTACATTCCAAACTTTTGTCTTTATGGCTGAGGTCTTGACTAAATTATATAGCTCAACGTTGAGCTAGGTACTACCTCTCCAGAACTAGTCTGTTGGGACTGAGAAGTATTCTTGTTAAAAGCCTGAAATAAAATAATCTGTTCCAAATGCCTTATTCTTGGCTCTGGCAGATAATTGTACATATATGCTCTGAGTTACATTAATGTGGAAGTAATAGATCATAGAGAACTTGTAGTGTTGTATACATTACTTATACATTAAGCCTACGGCCATGACATCATTGCCCTTGTTCCAGTGATGGCGTAGCCAAAAACAGTAACTGAGAACACACTGCTTTGTTCCCCTCGGCTGCTAGGGCCATATTGACTTTGTGAGTCACACTCAGCATGCAGGGATGATGCATCCAGTCATTAGTGTTACTAATGCCCCGGTTTGAGAAGGGAATATTGCCTACTCTAGGAAAACAGCGAAGGGATGGAAAAGCATTGGAACTGGTCACAAACACATTAGCATCTTGTTAGCTTTCTGAGTTCATTCATCTGTGGCACAGATCTAACAGTAGGATCTTTATTATGAACAGAGAATTGTCTTGAGGCTTACATAGGACAGGTATTACTATTTTTTGGTGAATCCTGATGAGATGCTCAGGCTGACCACAAGGCACAAAGAACTAGCTTGGACACTGTCTTTCCCTTTAAGTTTTGCTGGCCTGCCAGCAAGGAAGTTCAGAGGGATGGAGAGCCAGAAGGGCAGGACTGCCCTGCTGACCTCAGTTGGAGAAAAAAGGAGCTAAAAAAGCAGAGAAGCAGACCTAATACCCATACATTCTGAGTTTTATATGCTAGCATGTGAAAGGATTTGTGTAAGAAAACAATAATCTCATCATAAAAATTACGATAATACAAACGTCAAGAAGTGTGAAAAGATGGGACTAGCTGTGCCCATAGTAGGTGGACACCCTTAGCTTCATGTAATCCTTTACAGTCTTGGGAGGTAAAAACAGAGCAAACTAGAGGGCCAGGAAAGTTTGTTTAAGAAGTTGTCTTTGAGCAGCAAAAAAACAGGACTCATTGAGGGTTAGGAGTGACTAGCAGGAGCTGGAGATGATGGGGGATGCCTAGCTGGAGCCACTAAAAGGAGCCACTGACAGAGTTAGAATGGCTACATTAGACAGCAAACTGGATGGACTGGTCAGGGATTCCCACCCCGGCTCAGCCCCAGCTCTGAAGAAGCCTTTGCTACTCAGCAGGTGAGTGATGGTACCCCAAAACTGTCAGCTGTGAGTAGAGCTTTTCTAGAGCATGGGGAAGCAATGGTCTGCTGTAGCAGTTGCCTCAGCAAGCAATAGGAGAGGACTTTGGTGAGTATCACTGGGGGAGTTGGTAGGTGCCTGTTATTTTGTTTATGTTCCTTTGTCCTTTTCTTCTTTATCTCCAAAACAGGGCTGTTCTGCTAAGCCATTTATGATTTGTGAGCAAGGAAGTAGAGCTCTTTGAACTCTCAGTTAATTTAATTTTCTCAGGTTGGGAGTGGGTACACAATAGTCTGTTTATTAGTGACCCTCAGAAATTGAACTCTGCCCTTGCAGCTGTCAATCAGTCTGGCAGAAAGCGTACATTTATTGCTTCCTTTATTTTTTATCTTTCTCCTCTCTCATATACTTGAAGCAGAAGTGAAGAAAGCGGCTTACTGCTTGTGTTCGATTTCTTTCCAATGTTGGTGAGACTCTAGGGAATGCATGAGGAGCCATTAAGAGCTTGGTACCACAAAACTGGGGCTTCATATAGGAAAAAGATAGATAAAGGGCTTGAACACTTGACAGCCTAGCAGGTTTTTACATTTCTACTAAGCAGAGTCCAAATTCTTGACTGCATCTGAAACCTGCTCACCATGTGTGGCTGCAGTATGCAAAGGTCTGTAGGAACCAGATATAAAATAACTCATTTGAGTGGCAGCACAATTCCAAACGCAACAGCCTGGATTTCAAGGCAGGTCAAACATGCCCGGGCAAGATCCCAGGTAAGTATCCAACAAGTGAAGCACATACCAGCACCAATGCACTACACTTTGGTACCTGTGCTTGCTAGAGGAATGCTAGGTAGGTGTGCTCTCACACTGTAATGTCTCTGGAGGATGGTGTGAAAATGCTCCGAGTTTCACCTGGGAGGACTAGGAGAGGAAAGAAGTGGCTTTGGTTATGTCCCCACTGTAACTGGGGCCAGAGGGACCTTGTGATCAATGCCATCAGCATTGCCCAGAGCCATCAGGAAGGCTTTTTACAGTCAGCCCATGGCCATCTGTGAAACAGCTTCTGTTCTGATGGCCACTCTGGAGGCTGCACTTTCAGAGCAGTATAAACAATATGAAAATGTTTGTTACTTTTGCAGCTTCTGGAGTCTAAGACTGCTTTTAACTCTTATGATGGTGAGAACAGCCTGGAATGATCCCTAACGTACCAGACTGCTCTTAAGCCTGAGAGACACTTTCAGCAGTAGTCAGGACTGGCAGAAGCCAATGGAATCTGGGAGACCCTGGGGAATGCAGCTACAGACTGGCCCGAGGCTGCCTACACATTCTTTCAAGTTTTTAAAGAGGGTTGCTTGGGGAGATAGATCCAGATCCTACAATACTCATTCACTAGCACAGGACTGAGAAGAGGCTGTTGCCAATCTAAGAACAGCAGTCCCCAAGCGGCTAACTCTCTGTGAAAGACACATTTGTCTATTCTGTCATCATCCCCTGTGGTATTTGTACATGGACCCTAGTGCCATCTGCTCCTGTGGAAGCTGACCCCCGTGTGCTGCTTGAGGAGCTCCCTTCTGTCTACAAATAAGTCCCTTGCCAGGGCAAGAATCCTCCCTGGTATAAAAATTGCCAGGGCTGCCCTGTTTGCATAGTAAATGGTGTGTAGGCACCCTGGAAGGGACAAGCCAGATACACTCCAAGAGTTTCAGACTCCTTACAGAGACCAGGCCAATGACATGAGTAAGAGAAGGCTGCAGGGTGTTTCGGGCTGCAGTGGTACTGGTACTCCAGTCAAGGCTGACCAGGTTCCAGGGTAAGCAGATGGCAGTCCTTTCACTGATGCTGCCCTGCCCTGCCTCGCCCTGGCCAAGGGCTGGATACAGCGCTGGACTTTCACTCCCATTTTATTCACATGGATTTGAATCCATTCCCATGCTATTCCATTCACATGGACTTGATCTATTCCTATGCTCCTCCATCCCTCCTGGACAAAAGTGTTTCCTAAAGTCTAGCTCAAACCATCTTCACCATTACATGCCCTTTCATCTTGGTGCTCTTCTTTGATCCCCTTAAATGAGATTATAAGGTGTCTAACCTACTGCATTTTTGACTTTCTGAATTCCCTCTTCAGAATGGTGTGCTCTGCTTACTTCCCACAAAGGGGATGGCTCCATGCTTACGATGCTGCAGAGAGCCTTTGCTCCCACCCAAAGTCTTGTTTTTCAGAATGACGCACACTCTGCTCTGCTATTACTTAATAAAAAGTGAAGTCACTGCTTTCCTCCCCTTCAAACTGCTCCACCCTCAATCAGGAGGTCTGCTTCTCCACCCTTTGGCAAAACAGCTGTTTGGGGGTGGAGGTGAGTTTAGGGGTGGTGTTGACCAGCCTCTCATCTGGGGGAAAAAAAAAAAAAGTAAAAAAAAAAGTCCAGTCCTGTCAAAGGGCTGCTTTAGAGCTGAGAACAGCCCTGGCAGCCTTACCCCCCTGTGCTTGTGTGAGCAAGCATGTGAGCACAAGGAGGTAAGATCACTCCTGTCAGTCTGTGAGTCTGGTTTAGGATGCAAGGAAGAGTGTGAGCACAGCACATGACTTGGCTGTTTTTTCTCTGCCTTTTTCCTCACCCTAGAGGGAAGATTTCCATGAAACACCCTCCCCCCCACCTACTTTGGCAGGTAGGAAGAGGTGGAGAAGTCCGTGAGTGTAAGTGGTGTGATGTGGAGCTGAGTTCTCTGCTCTGCTCAGACTTTGCTGACAAGCGGTGGGAAGGAAGAGAGCCCCTAGGAGCTGGCTGCAGCTGTGTCATTCTCTACCAGTGTGAGTGCAAGTAGCCCAGAAGCTGCCCTAAACATATGCCAGCATCTGATAGTCCCATAGGGACCTTCTGCCAATGAAATGTGTCTGGAACACAGTGTGGTGCAGCCACTCTTACTTCCCACCCTTCCTGGCGTCCTGGTGGCTATTCTGGCTCTCTGCTTGCTGGAGACTTCACTGCTTCAGAGACACTACAGGCAGGGGAGGAAGGCCTGGATTGCATTCTCCATCCTTGGAGGGAAAAGTGTTGACAATTGGGGCTACACTATCATGGGGAAGGCTTTTGGGGAATGCACTCACTCCAAGAAGGGTTATGTCCCTCCAGAACCTCTGCATTGAAAAGGGGAAGTCTGCAAATGTTCAGAAAAGAAATTGTATCGTGCAAGGAAGTGCAAAAATGTGCAGGAAACTTGTCACAGCGGGGGAAACAAACTCTTCATCTGGTTTGTGCAGAGGGTGACAACTGCTAGGCACCACTCCCATAAAAAGGGCAAACGGTGAGGGACAGAGTGCAAAACCACAAGGTCTGGCAAGCGAGGAGACAGCTGGTAGGTCCTGTGGTCTGGGTGGCTGTCTGTCCTGGGTTTACAGGACTGCACCTTCACCTGCCTTAGAGAAAATGTAGTTTTCTTCCAGCTTTGTTGGGACTGGCTGAGGAGCTCTCTGTGTACATAGAGCTACCTCCTGCTTCACCCACTCCACACCAGTTCATGGCTTCTGTTCCACTGTCCCATGGCAATTTAGACGCCAGTCCTTGCTTTTCCCCCTTCCCGACCATTTCCTGGCTGAAGCAGGCATTAACTGTGTTGTGCTAACTCAGATGCTTTATGATTATTCACTCCAAAATAATAAATTAAAAAAGAAAGTGGTAAAGAGAGAAATCAAGAGACCCAATACTTGCATTTGTTTATATGGAGGTAGCACCCCACTTAAATACTACCATCCCTGTTGTGCCAGGTGCTACACAAAAATGGAACAAAAAGACAGTGTGTCTCCCAGGGGGAAAATGATTTTCATATTAGATGAGACAGACCGAGTGCAAAAATGTAATAAGCTAATGTTAGTTAATGCCAATGGTCTAGGACTTCAGCTTTGCCATTGTTACAGAGCTAACATTCCTGGGTCAGAGAAACTATATTTTTGGGAAGGTTCAGTGGAAATGGTTTTGGGACTGTACCAAGGTCCTCCCAGGATTCCAGTTTTCTTAGTCTCAGCCTCAAAGGAATTTACAGCTGGCTCAGGAAAAGCTGGAAGTCCCCACAGGAAGGATTTTGTTGATATTCAGTCTTTGGAGGACAGTGAGCTCCTCTGTGAAGAGTAACACGTGTATCTGGCCATGTCCACAGCACCACACCCGCTACTCCTCCAAAGCGGATAAGAGTTTCAAGGACTCGCATGACTGTGTCTGTCTGCCCAGGGATTATTAGGAAATAGATGTAGATTGTGTGTGTGGGAAATTCCCCCCATCCATTCCTTCAGTTTGGACAGGACTTACCCAAAAGTGAAAGAAGGTGTCAATGCTACTCTTAAAATTGAAGTGGACCTTCAGCAATCAGCAGAGCTCCCAGGAGTCTGTGGGAAGCCAGAGACAACCTGAGATGGCCCCTGTGGCCCCACATGTGCTCTGCTCACTGCTGGGCTTCTCCCTGCTGCAAACAGTCTTTCTATGCCTCTACTAACAGTGATGCTGGCTGCAGTGTTCTGGCTGGGTCTCTGCAGAGTGGAAGATAGCTCCTTGTGCACCATAGCCTCACCTGGGAAATAACTGCAGGGCATGAAGAAGAGGATGGGCAGCTCACTAGATCTGTTCTACATGCAGACTGACTGCTTCCTGCCAGCCAGAGCAGAGTGCTACAGGCAGTCTTGCCCAAGGTAACCTAGTCAGTCTTTTATTTCTGGCCCAACAGAAAACCAGGGCTGTCTGCCCAATTAATAACATAAATCTGGCCTCTGTCAGCTCAAGGAATAGCGCTTTCCTGTCCTCGAGGGACAAAATAACTACATTTTTCTCCTTCTAAACAGCTTCCCAAGATTCCTCACCTGACTCAAAGCCTTCTTAAATCTATCAACTGAAAGTAAGGTTACTGACCTGATTCCCAGGTCCTGGACGTTTTTTTAGTTTTCTTACAGAGCAGAACCAGCTTGCAGATCCCTTAAGGGTCCATATGCCCTTTACTGTCCTACACATACATCACTCAGAGAATACATCTGGGGCCTGCAAAGCATCCTCTACAGATGTGTATGTGGAGATGAGGGGAGATTAGGAGAGGGAATCCACAAGAAATTTAGGGCAAGAAAAAGTGCCACCTGTTGCTCATGTTTCTGTGAAAATTTGGTTGAAATAGGAGGAGTCATCCCAAGCCTTTTACCTTCCTTTTGTACCCTGTGGTGCTTCTGGACATCAGATTCACCACAGGCTCTATAGCAAATTTTGTGGAAGAGAAAGCACTGACATCAAATCATCACAGGATTGTAAAGCAGGTAAGACTCAGACTGACATGAACTTGGCATCTACAGTATGAATGCCACATGTGGCAAGCTCCCTCACTCCTGGCATCACAGCTTTACTGCCACTATGTTCATTTGAACCCTCTCTAACATATACTCTATGCCCTTTGGCAGGGACTTGCTCTGCCCGTAATATATCAGTACAGTGTTTGGGACAACGTGGTTTTGGTTTTCCTACAGAAGAGCAGTGCCAATAAATAATGAAAGCATGTCAGTCATAGTCTGCACAGGAAAGAAAGTGTCCATAGGATGATAACATCTTTGGTGGTTACCATACAATTTTCAACAATAAGTCATTCCCCTCATATACTTTAAAAAACCCACAAGCTTGGTATGCGAAGAACTTCTAATATGAATATATCTTCCTTATTTGGAAAAAAGCAAATTGTACTTCCAGTTTCCTGATCCCACTGTATTCTTTATATTTGACCTGCAGATTAGAGGTTTTCACGTCATCTGTCAGCCCACAGAGAGTATCCCAAGGTTCAGTGTGTGTGAGAGATAGGAAAGGGACATTAGGAACAGGCCAACCACAAATAGCTAAAATTAGCTCTGAGAACTGGATTGCTGAGGTCTCTGAGGACCACTAGTCAAAGAAAGAAAATGGTTGTTTGCTAAACTCCCACTTATTCTACTGCCTCTGAGGACTCCTGGCTCACATCCCTGCCCAGATATCCTACATGGCTATTTAAGAGGATTTCCCCCACCCCTTCCCCCTCCACTGGCCATCGTTTTCCTCTTTTGGAACCGCAGTACAGAGTGATATGGGATTCCTGCTCCAGCAGCAAGTCACTGACTGGAAACAGGAAACAGGGGGGCTACACAGAACACAGCCTCTGTGATAACATAGACGTCACACCCACGTGCAGATGGAGATGGTTCTCACATATGGCAATGATCAGCAGCTCCCCCCTTTTCTCCCCTTCCCTCTTCCCCAGAAGGGCTTACAAAGCCCTCGAGGGGCTGTGTGTCGAGTTAGAAGCAGTCTTTAGAAAGCACGGCTGTGTGAGGCCTCAGTTATCACAGAACATGATTTCTTGCATAATACTTTCAGATTCTCCGAGGTCAGTAAATTTTGAGACTGTAAATCTTCACGTGACCAGAGCATATGGCCTTAGAATAAGACATGGGGTGAATTACGGAGAGACAGCCTATCTTCTGCAGAATCTGATTAAGGGAATCCTTTGAGAACTATCCTTTACACACAGCCATAAGCATGGCTTTAAAAGCTGCCCTCCTGCCTCCCTCCCAGAAATGCCTGTCGGAATAAGGGGGTTCTTTTGCAGCACCAGCTTCTCTTTTCTCCTTCCTATTCTCAAAAGTCTTTTCTCAGGTGGAAACACCTCAGGGAAATTGGAAGCATTCTCTAAGTTAAGGAGCTAGGCTCTGTCTCCACAGGGAAGAGAAGGAAATGTTTTCTCATTCCCTGGGAATAACATGTTGCTTCCTCCAGCTAGCTCTCTGCGGTGCTATTTGCTTACAGCCATGCACAGCTAATGCAATACTAGCCCCTCTAGGCTAAGTTGCCATTATATATGATGTTCAGAGGTGAAGGTTTATTCCAGATGGGAAACCAATTTCAAATGAAGTAAAATATTCCCTTCCTAGCCTCCTGCTCCTTCCATGAGGCAGGCAGTGCTCTTTTTGATGATCCTGCTTTTTTGGCACAACAAATTTATTGAAACAAAAGTTATTTTATGTAAGTATCAGTGGGAGAAGGTTTTCTCCAGCAATAGATCCAGTGGGAGAGAGAGTTGCAATGCCTTCAGAAGGTATACCCATAGCTATACAGTGAGATAAGAGAGACCAGATTAGTGCCTTTTATTCTAGCTGCACTAAGAATTTGCCTGCATTGGGCAGACTTTCATCCCTCCACTCCCTTTCCACTCGCTGGGGTGGTGATGGTTCTGCTGAACTTGAACTGGGAGGAAAGGAAGCAAGATTTTGGTTAAAAATGCTCAGTTGTAATCTACAGAAGATGGAGAGGAGAGGAGAGGAGAGGAGAGGAGAGGAGAGGAGAGGAGAGGAGAGAGGAGAATGTGCTATACTAAGCTAGTGTTGGACACCTGCTACCACTAAAAATGTTCAGTACCTCTTCAGCCTCTTAGCACTTGTGAAGAACCACTGCACTTTACCAGTCCAGGCTCCCACAGCAGAGCCCTTGGGCTAATGCTGAAACCCTGGCCAACACTCTGGGTGAGATTTGGTGGCACTGTTACTAAGAGCAGAGCCACAGAGAGCTGCTTTCTTGCTCAGGGCACATGTTCAAGCTTTAGTACTTCATAGCTCAGCTCCTGGTATGTAATCTGTACATACATTTGACACCTTCCTCGTTCCTGCTGGCTCTGGGTAGTTCTCATTGCTGCCTCTGCTGTGCATTTGAAGTCCTTATTTCTGGGTAGTACTAGTGGCATGCAAGTACATTTACTCACACCATGTGCCTCTCTTTCAGAAGAGCACTCCCACTGTGAGCTACCACATTGCTCTTGCTACAAACCCAGTTAAAATCAAAAGGAATTGAACTCTGTCAGTATCGGCCACTGTTGTTTTAAGCTTCTGCTAATAAAGCATGTGATCATAATCCTAGCCCCATGGTCCCTGGTAAAGATACTTTCATTGAGTGCAAAGGAAAAACAGAGGAAGTTTGCTCTGTTCCTTTTTCTTGGCTTCACCTCCAGCCATGCTGTAGCTGGTTACAAATTAACTCTTGCTGCACAGTACCGTTATCACTCACAATGACTCTCCATAATTCTGTGTCCCCCACTGAAGCACCCCTCAGAAGCACACAGAAAGGCACAACTAAGTGACAGCTCAGGGCTTTCAGATTAAAGGAAAGGGGAAGAAGGGCTGTGGATTGTTCTCTCTGTCTTCTGTGGAGAAAGAATACTACTTTTGCACATCTGTGCTAAATCAAACACTGATCTTTTCACTCCTGAGGTTAATACATTAGGTGTGGAATTCATACTGCCGACCTGAAAAGGTCCTTTGAGGAATGTATTGCTCTTCACTCAGGAAGAGTGAGACAATGAACAAATGAAAGAGTCCTCACTCTAGGCTGCAAATCTACCATCTCCTCATCTTTTGTTTCGCACTGTATGTCAAGATTTATGGAGAAAAATTCCAAATGAGTGAGGAAACAGGAGTGCTGCCTTTTGCTCCAGAGAAGAAAGAGATCCGGCCTTGAAATCTCACATCAGAAATCCCCCAGCTTCTACTGGCTGGGACCTTGAGTCTGTACAGGAAGGCCTTGCTGTAAGTGAGCAGTCCACTACTGTTTAGAATAGAGAATACATTGATTTGGGGACACAGGAACAAAAGCATTGAGGAAGTTGATTTGGATTTAAAAAAAATCCTGTGCCAAGGCAATAATCTCTGTTGGGATCTCCACACAGAGGAACTGCTTCTCACTGTTGACACCCACATGCTGACACGGATGACAGGAGTTTGTTCCCTGCTGGACACTACCCTCATCATTAGCGACTGTTCCTGTAACTATCGCTTTTCTTTACCGTTTCAGGTGAGAAACTAGTAACAGCTGGGCTATGGGGACAAAGTGACTGGCTTATTCTTGCAGGAAGTTTTTGTAGGTTGTTTAGGGAGGGGGAAGACAGCAACTTTTCCTGCAGCTGCACCTGTTCTGCAGGTAAAGAGAAGACCTTTTGTTCAGACCTGACAGCCTGAGACTGTCTCCAGGCTCATTAATATAATAAAAAGAGGAATGCCCTTGCTCTTTCTGCTCTTCACAAGTATGGTCATTTCAGAGGATTCCAACATGCTTTAAAACCAGTGGCACATCCTAGGGACTGGGTGGCCTACTGCCTATGGGGGGACTGCAGCTCTGCTAGCCTCAGGATGGTCTAAGAGATACAGGATTATTCTCTCCTGCCTGGGATCTTTATCTCCCTACACTCACACAGGGTTATGGAGACCACGGTATCCTAACAGTGCCCTCTGATGCATAGGAGAAAGGGAGAAAGATTATACTGGTAGATGAGGGAGCAGGCTCAGTCTGTGTCCTCAGAAGGCTTGTGAGAGGCAGAGAGGTTAGAGGAGAAGGATCTGGTCAGCTCCCTTCCCAAGAGAGGCTGGATTCAGCTCCCCTGCTTCTCTTTGGCTGCTCATCACTATGAGAAGCCAGGCCAAATCCTGAAAGAAGACCAGAGATGCAGTGGCCAGCCACCTTCAATGACAAAAATGGAAAATGAAATTCTGGACTGTGCCAGGAGGGCTGAAAAGCAGCAAGATACTCCCTTACCACTGCTGAGCAGAGTAAACCTCATCACAGGGAAAGCAACCTGCTGTGAGCAGAGAGACTTGCCAGTCTGTCAGGCTTTGGGGAGCTGTTTGGACCCCCACAAATACACCCAGCAACTGCAATGGCCAGTACTCAAATGCAAACCCTCTTTCACGGAAAGAGACATTTTCTGTATAGTACCTAGGAGGAGGCACTATGAGTAACTGATGTTACAGTGAGAGATAGAGAATGTGTAAGTGCTGTCCCACAGCTGAATTTGGGCAGGACATTAAGGCTGCAGTGAAAGAAAGCAATGAGATCTTTGATGACCACACCAACATTTAGGCTCTCATCTCACTGAAAGGAAGGCTTGCCCCATAGCTGCTCATGGAGCTGATGCTGAGGGCAGACATTACTGCTTTCCTGTGTCTACTCCTTTCTCAAACTCCCCTCCAAGGCCTCTACAGATACATTGTCTTCAAGTTACGCTAAAGAAACGTCAAACCTCGATTGCAGCCATGAATCTGCTCATGAACTCTTCTGGCCACAATGCCACAGAGCTGCCTTAAAGCTCTCTTAAAAATGTGAGGCATTCCAGTCATTTTAATTACTGCGCATTGCATAAGCCAGAAACCAGTTCATACAAAGGAACAACAGAAAAGTGATTTTCAATCGCTCTCACTCTCTTCTCTGCTTAGTGCCAGCCTCCAAAGCTCTGGGAACACCAGCTCTTATTACCATTTGAAGCACTTCATCTATTTGAAATCTCTTTGTTCAGTCACTTAAAGCTATTGATGTAGTTTAGAAGGGTTTAAAAAAGAAAAACAAAACTTCAATTTGTAAATGGCTACAGCAGCATGAAAGCAAAGCAAGAGAAATGGAAAAACTTATTATAAACAAAAATAAGAGAAGATTAATTGCTTGGAATGAGGCAGGTAGAACCAAGCAAATCACATTGTGTCCTCCCCTCTGGACTCTGTCAGGCCATCTAATCACAGCCTCCTGGCTTGAACCCTGCATGGTACCAAGCCCTTTGGCCCTGATCCAGAAATGTACTTAAGCTTATATTTAACTTTGTGCATGTAAACGGTCCTGTTGACTTCAGTAGAGCATCTTGTGTGCTTAAAGCTAAACATGTGCCTTAGTGTTTTGCTGGACTGGGGCCAAAGAACGCAGTCATGTGCAGGAAACATTTTCAGATTGATAAGGCTGTTAAAAGATATTTCCTGGTTGCCCTTCTGCAGCTGATGCCACATCACAGCCTGATTGGAGCATCCCCCCACTACCGAGAGGGTGATTTCATATTCTACAGTCCTTTATAATGTAATACTCCTGGTGACACATGGTGCCTGTGGTCTGCTCCCAGGCTGGGCGCTCTCTGTAAGCACCATCTGTAAAGGATCCTGGAAGACCGAACACAGTATAGAACCGTTACAGCTGATGAAGGTTTAATGGTGTACCTCTAATGAAAAGCTTGGGACGGGATAGAGTGTTACCTATGTCTGGCTTCCAGACAGGAAGGTGACATAATTCCTTTGCAACCTCAGAGAAAGAGATCAAATGATTTTTTTTTCATATATATTTATAGAATCAAAGACATTTTTGAAGAAAGAGTCTTCTTATTTTAAGTAGCATATGAAGTTCACTGATACAACAGAGGAATAAAGGAGGTTTTTTCAATCTTTTTCACACTCATAAATCATAGCAAACACAACCATTTTAAACAAAACAGTACTTTCAAAGGACAGTGTCAGAAAAAGAAAGAGATAATCAGGAAATACAAGAATATTATGACCACTCTGTACTGCCCTATGAGATGGTATGACTGTGCTGTAAAAAAGGACATCAGATGGCTTCAAAAAGCACCTATCCTTTCCCATCTGCTGCGTAAAAGCAGAGAAACAATGATATCTCCTAGAGGCTGTGATGCTGAGCTGGTGTAAAATATATGAGGGTTGTCAACTTCAAGAAAAGTTTTTAGGACAAGAGGAGGCTTTTGTGCAACTTGGCAGCTGGACAGTGTAGAAAGTTAATGGCAGGACTCTACGCTCATGAATCAAGTCAAGTTACTGTGGAAAAGTCAAAATGGAAAAATGCCCATACTTCAGAAGCTTTTAAAATTAATATGTAGTTCATGGAGGTGGCAAGACTGATTGTAGTGCAGGCCGAAGTCTCCTGGCTTCATTCATGCCATGCTCAGTTTAAGCCAGATGGGGTTTGGTCATGAGCTGGAGTGTTTTAAACCACTACATGCATCAGGTTTTGTTTTTTCTGTGGTAGTTGTGATAATAGGGGGTATTTCTTTATCTTTCTCTCCATCTCTCTTTTCCTCTCCCTTCCTTCCTTCCTTTCCTCTTTTTCTCTCTCTGTAGGCTGAGGAAGCTCTCCTGTACTAGTTACATTCAGGTGCATCTGTTGGTTCAGAAGCAGTTTTCTGCCAGCACCTGGCATCCCTCTCAATGAAATGTGGTCAGAAAAGGAGTGAATATGCCTATAGTTCATTTACAGCAACACCTTATGTCTCTTGAAGGAATATCCCAAAGTGTTTTTACCTCAGTCTCTGCAGCTAGCTCCGGGATGGTCCTTTCCATCCCCAAGCAGGACTTGTGGAAGGAAAAGGATATTGTTAATAAACTCCTGATGTAAACTGCAGTGAATATATATGGAAGCAGAAAGTCGTTCTCTCTCCTGAAATTTAACCAACACACCCAGTTTAACATCTTTCCTTTTCCAAAGAGTGGGTTCTTTAGATATTGCAAGAAAGCTAGCTTCATCCGCAAAAAATGCAACCATCTCTTGCAGTGCAGTGCCCCCTAGCACTGTCTGTACACACTGATGCAGAACTGAGGGAAGAAGGCCATTTTGCTCAGTCAACAACACCTGCAGGACATGGCTTTCCCTGGGAATTTTCACACCAACTATTGACCCAGCCCAGTCATGCTTAGCTTGTGGGATCCGACAAGATCACAGCATGAAGTGATGTGGCTGCCCAGTAAAGCAGAGAGATCCTTAATTGTGCTCAACAGTGTGTTCTCGGTGGAGGATTGAAATAACACAGATTTCTTTATTTGGTGACATTAACCAAACGTGAACTCTAATTTTCTCATATGAAGATCAAGGTCTTTATTTTCTCTTTCTTTCTCTGCTACATTTTTATTGCCATATAAGGCTTAAAGTATTGTCAAGGCAAAGGAGCTGAATGCTAGTTTTTATTTTATTTTTTTTCCCTTTCAGTTTCTCCTATGCAGACAGGGCATAAAGTGAGAATTTGGATAGAGTTCTCTTTTAAGTTCCTTCATTAACTTTCTGCATTACTTTGACCCCACTATCAAAATTTTCTCATACAAATAAACACTCAGAACCCCTGCCTGGCTCTTCCAGATTGCACTTTACTAGTAGGTCTTAGAGCAGAGAGGCTAATATCAAATATCTAATAGATATATTCAGAGGATAATACACAATATCTCTATTTAAAGATGATAAAGAGAATGTGCAGGCAGGTTAAACGATTTAACCGAGGCTTCCCAGCAGGCCACTAGCCAGACTGAGCTTTCCTGACTATTACTTACTTGTGATTTACAGAAATAAAGCACTCTGGTTTCTGTTTATGAACCCTTTAAGTGGCAAATAAATATTGTTGTTATTGTACAGTATCCAGTCTTGGTTGAAAAATCACATCCTTACTACTATAGAGAAGTTCGTATCTTTGAAAAATAATATCTAGGTGTCAAAAAAGCAAGTGAATCAGCTAAGTCCTAACTGACCGAACCGAGATACTACTACTCCAGGCAATGCTAATACATGTGTTAAAAATTTTCTGGATCACCTCTCAAATACTGGTATAAAAGACAGTAAGCCTTGATACACACACAGCCTGCACACTATCCCTTCCAAACAGATGCACCACCCTGCCACTGGATCAAGCTATGGCACTCCTTTTCATCCTGAAAAGTAATTGCAGATTACTTCTCTGGGTTACATCTGAAAAGTGAACTTGATCCTGTAATCAGCACAAACTCCACGTTACTTTAACAAGCTTGGTCAGTCTCACTGTAAACGAGCTACTCGTGCCTTGGGGGGCCCTGAGTAACTTCAGTAACTTCTAGCCCCCTTTCTCTTCCTTTTTGGAAACTGAGAAGATCACCAAAGGGTTTATATTTCAGTCTCCTCTGAATGTGTCCTGCATCTGCATGTTACAGTCACTCTTGGCATTCACACAGCGCCCAACTTCTTTAAAGCTTTTTACAAAGCATTCAGCTTGTTAGTCCTCAGAATGTGCAGGAAAGGTGTTATTATAGAAATGAAGAAACATCCTCAGAGGAGTTACTTGGCCAGAGAGTGAAGGGAGGTGGTGCTGGAGCTGTGATTATAATCTAGTTGTGTGAGGGCCAAACTGTCTCTTATTTACAGCAGTGTCAAGTTATGGAATAACTCCACTTCTCTCAGATACTGATCTGAGATGTTGATAGACCAGGTGTATCATGATGTTGGTGATATCAAACTTTTTACAACAACAAAGAAAAAATGAAAGTGCCAGACACACCTCATTTTTCTTCGGTGTTACTCTGCTGAGGCCAGGGGAGTTGCTCCTTGTTTACACCCAGGAAGACTGAAATGACAATCCAATCTGACAGATTCAACTTCAGCTGTCGTACCTTGAGCAGACAGCCCAACTACCACAGGAGTTTTTTTGAATAGGGTTTCTCATATTGCAATTTGGAGCCAAACTATTCTGACATTAATGTGTCTAAATCTAATGTCCTGTTTAATACTTTGCTTCACATGTACTTACATGACCCTGAGCATATATGACCCTTAGCACCTCAACACCATCTGATTTTTTCAATGTGTTCACTAACACACATTCCTGAGAAGCTCCCATCACTATTACTCCATTAGACCAATTGGGATTTGAAGCACAGTGTCATGGCAAGGGTACGAATCTGCATTTCCCACTATTAGCATTGCAACCTTGATCTTTTCTAGCAACACCCATCCTGAAGCTTTTGTCTACCAATGCTCCAAAATAAAAGCCTGTGTTTCCATAACACAGGAGGTTTTAATTTTATGTGGACAGTATGATTAAAGAAAAGGTGTAGGCAGGCTGTGCTTCACCCAGATGGAGCAGAATTGTAAATCCAAAGACTTAGCTGACTATTTAAAAATTTAGGACAGCTGGTCCCTGGCCTTTAATACCAGCATAATTTATAACTAGACATGCTTAAGTCTTGTAAACCCCATGGAAAGTACTCTGACATTATATACACTGGTTTGATACTGTGATTAATCAGTACTCAGTCCCCTTTGCAGGATAATAAGGCTGTCTGTATCTTGCAGCTGGCAATCTCCTTCCTTACAGTCCCAGCTCTTCTATAACATTTACATTTCTACAGCTGATAGAAATTTACAGTTCCAAAAGGGGATAAGGGAAAACAAACCAAACAGGACTTTTCTATAAATTCCACTAAAGCTGCTCTGCTAAAATATAATTTGAGATTAAATGTTGGGAGTGCCCGGGTAGATACAACACTACTTTTTCCAGCTTGGTTTTAGTGGTTTATGACCCCTTGCTGACTGAAACCCCCAAGAAGAGGAAGTGATGGGTGGTGGTAGTGGTGCAGTGACAGGAGAAGAAGGAGCATTTTAGCAGGATTAAAAACTGCAGGATGAAATCCTGGTTTATAGTTCAGCTACGTCTTGTGCTTTTCTTCCATGCTAACTTCACTGCCTATGGAAAGAGAAAAAGAAGCAATACACTGCACTCCCCTTGCGTTTTCTGATCGCTTTCTGAAAGCCCTTTAAAAGACTGTTTTCCCTCCCGAGATGGTTTCGAGGGAAACAGCCCAAACTCCCCAAGCGAACCACAGACTCCACATGCGTTTTCCAGGTGCATCTCCGCACCCGGAGGCGGCTGAGGGGAATCAGGTCCTGACTGAGGTGGCGGGGGAACCTCCTCGGAGCCAGACCCTGTGCGGGGCACTGACAGCCGCGGGACGGATCCTCACAGATACCTCGTAGGTACAACTTAAGTTTTGAGGAGCTTTAACTTGCCCCGGCGGCGGAAAGGGACTTGATCCGGAGCCAGGGATGTGGGCTGGGACCGGGGACTTCTCCTCAGCAAGGCCGGTTACCTGCGCCACCGCTCGGCAGGCACCCAGCCGCCGCCC
>NW_010202891.1:0-45523 GCF_000695765.1 Mesitornis unicolor | reverse complement strand
CGACGAGGTAATGCGGGGATCCCATTGGTCGGGGCCGGCGGCGCCCCCGGAGCCGGAGAGGGCGCGATCCAGGCTATAACTCCGTGCACCGACCTCGCTGCGGTGCAGCGTAGCTCTGAACCTTTCAGCTGTAGGGAGCTGCGGATCTGCCGTGTCCTTCAGGCTTGTGCCGTGCTGCCGAGGACAGCGAGAGAGAGGGAGATTGAGGGGAACAGTGTGAGGAGGGAGTCAGTCAGTCAGTCGGCTGCTAAGAAGCGAGCGGACGAAATAGCGGCTGCACTCCCGCTCCGCAGAAGTGAGGAGGCAACCTCAGAGAGGGGCAGCATGACGGCGTGGCTGAGCTTCCTCGTCGCCTTCCTCTGCAGCTGGAGCCTGCGGGATTTGGTGGTGGAGGCTTGCACTTGCGTCCCCATCCACCCGCAGGACGCTTTCTGCAACTCCGATATCGGTAAGTGCCGCGGGGCGGCGGCGCCTCCTCGCCCTTCAGCTGTCCCGGGGCAAAGCGACCCCGCCGGGGCTGGGAGGGCTCCCCTGGGGAGTGGTGGGGGGAATCCAAGGCGCTTTGCGTGGGGAGGTGGCAGCTGCCCCACCGGTGCGAAACCCGCGCCTCTAGAAAGTTCTGCGGGACCCCCGAGAGGGTGCGGGCAGCAGCTGGGCTGTCACCACAAGTAAAGCCTCTTCAAAAATCCCAGGCGGTGCCTACTTTTAACATACCAGTAGTTGCAAGAGTGGCTTGTTTCCTACAGCAAGACAGAAACAAGTTTGGAAGTGTGGGCAGCCAAAATTTTCTCCACCAACCTGGTGACAAATGATGGGAGACAGGATTAGGGCGAGCCCTTTCAAGCTGCCCGTGTTGGAAGGTGCGGCTCACATAGGCTTGCCGTGCTGTGTCGATGGGCTGGAGAAGCAGGTAACAAGTGTCTCCATGCTATATGGCGATTTTACAGCTGTGCGAGGTGTGCTAACATGCATGCTTTTTTTGAAAGTTGAAACACTTGTTGGATCCTTGCTGATGTTCTCTGCTATGAGTTTTAGCATCCCTAAGGGTCTTCACTGCAAACGTGAGGTGGGGGGACAAGGGGAGCACCCACAGGCTCTCAGAGAAAGAGGTAATGGAGACTCCGGACTCAAATTCTTTGGTTGGTTTGTAGCCATGGGTGGTTAACCAAGTACGGTTGCGGATTGGTAAGGGTCTTGTGGTAAAATGAAATTGATTTAATGCTAGACGCGTGTCCGCATAACAGTAAATACAGGCTGTCACTTCAGCAGTCATGAGTCGACTGCATGAATTAGGTCTTCTCGCACCTCTGTGGATTGTCTTAGTAGCACAGTGTAAAAGGGATTGGAGGACTTTGTATGGTTGGTACCCACACAGTACTGACTCCAATTGGAGTCTGCAAAGGAATCCTCCTGGCAACTGCTATGGAAGTCAAATAGAAAATAATTCTCACTGCAGCAGAACACCCATTGCTATAAACCTTGCTAGTGGCTCTTTCAAGTTAGCCAAGCTTACTGGCAAAAAAAAAGTCTTGCCTTTAACTCCTCTACGGAAACTGCAGTTAAGCCTGGATATTAATGTCTAGTTTATATAGTGTATCTGCTCTTGAATGCCAAAAAAAAATATTACATGCTGAAAGTGCTGGGAGGGTTACAGCTTGCTTCAATGATGATAGCCTGGAAAATATTTATAAAATAGTTTTATGCTGGGGAATTCTTCCAGGAAATTGCTATATTCAAAGTTCTGTTGCCGTTTTCATAGCTTGGATCAATAAGTGTGCCACCTAAGTGGCAACTGCCAGGGAGATTGTCTCAGTAAGACTGGGAAATGATTTTTCCACAGCTGAAGCTGATGACAGCACGTGGCCTTCATTAGGTGCATTTTGGGAGAAGGTCTACTTTCTTGCTCTGATGAGGTCATGTTATACTAGATTAAGGGTAGTTTTCAGTTGAATTCAACTTCTTAAAATGTTGCTAAATAAATGTTTATGAATACATACAGACAGTATATTTTTGCTAGATGCGTAAGTGACTAGGAGTATGGTAAACTCTGAAGTTTCATATAACAATGCTCCTAAACTTTAGGGCACAAAGTTCGCTACTGTGATTTCTGGTTGGGTTCAAAGTCTTCTCCTACATCTCTTCCTTTCTCTGTTTTGGACTCTCCATTACATCTCATGCCTTGGCTGTCCTCTGAGGCATAGGAATTCAAAAAGCTGATGTTAGTGGGGCTGTCATGCCTTCAGACATCTGAGCAATGCAAAGGAGGAGAAGCAGAAGAGGAAAGAGCAACTCATTCTTGTAGATGACTTGAATGCAAGTTTTGTTAGGACTGCAGTTCTGTGTGATGGGTTCAAGCAAAAGTAAATCCTTACATTTGCTAGAACTGTCTGGATAGTGTGAAGTTTCTGCAGGCTGATATTAGTAAATGCTGCCATGTTCTTCATGTGCTGAAAGAGCAAAAAGCACACTAAAGCTTTCTGGCTCTGGAGGAGTTAATCATCTCCATGGAAACTGATGGCAGTGTACTAGTGCAGTGCTTAGACAGACTAAACTACACGCTGGGTTATAAAACACATTGTGGGGAAGAAAGGGACTTGGCAGCAAGTTTTTATCGCTCTTGAAACTCTTGACAAAACACCAGCTCAAAAGGGAGGAGTCAATGCAGTAAGGGTTGGAGCAAAAGAGCTTTTCAAAATAACTCCTAAAACAATGCAAGAAATTAACTAGCTAGGTGGCAGCCTAGGAAAGGCTTTTCATCTTCAGAAGCACTGAATATTGAAGAAGGAGAAAACCTTTAGTTCAGGGGTGTAATGCAAACTCTTACTGTTGATCTTTCATGCCTAGCCAGTGAAGTCCTACTCTCAAGTTTATTCTCTTCTCCTTTAATCTGATCTCACTAGACATTTAATTTTTGATCTTCCTGTGCCTTGGTTCTGATACAGCCTCCTAACTCTGCCGTCATTAGAAGGTTTTAATCTTTCCAGCACAGATGCTCAAATAAACCCATTGGAAAGGGCAGGATTTCAATATGTACATCCTTTGAAAGTGAAGGGTGTGGGTTTGTAAATGAAGCTTAGACTCCATACACAACAATTTTTTTTCCTTATTAAAAATAGGAGGTGGAGTGGAAGATAAACTACTGCCAAACTGGTTACAAGGGGTCTTTTCACTAAGCCTCAGTGTTCCAGCACGATGAATGGAGCAAAAGTGAAGAGGTGTGTCTCATCTGGCCCTCTGAGGTCAATCAATATTAAAATTGCTGTTTTCACTCCTGGCTTGCTTGCTTGAACTGGATCGATAAGTGCCAGAACAGGCAGTACAATAATGAGACAAACGGCAAGACAGACGGCAACTGCTATGACTTGCCATCTGAACTTTGCTTCCTCCACTCCTGCCCCCTGCCTGCAACCCCTTCCAGATGTGAATATTTTTCTTTTGTTTGAATTAAGAGACCTTTTAAAGAACAGACACCAGGCATGCTTTGTTCCATTGTGACAAAGCTGTGACATTTCCAGCTGGACATAGCTGACATGAAAAGGGCTTGTTTGTCCTTTTTTTTGCAGGAACAGCAGGAACTTTTGAGCTTGGCTGCTGAATGTTGTATTCACAGGTTTGGAAAAACACCTCCTGCCTGGCCCCCTCTGCCCCACCTCCCCTTCAGAAAAAAAATAGAGAGAGAAATAGATTAAATTGCAGGCTGGATTTTCACAAACCAATCTGCAAGTGATAAAGAAAGTATTTTGTCCACTCTACACCTATCTTGCTTTCATCTTGTGCATGCACTTCAGAAAAGAGCTATGGCACTACCAGCTGTCTCTTACCCAAGTTCAAAGGAGCTTGAAGTAACATTCCTTTCTATGATTTGTGTTGGAGGAAGAACTATCTGTTTCAGCAAGGATGCTGGTGGGTAGTGACTCTTTCTGCTCTAAATAACCTCACTCTTGGTGAGTTGGAGTTGGCAAGCTTTGGGGAGATGAAGGTAAGCTCTTAGCATCCCTCCGTGCTAATGAAGCCATTCATTCTTCCACCCTGCCATAGCTGTAGCGCTTAGCTCGCACCACCTGCAGTGTACAGCCTCCTTTGAACTGAGAATGGTGTGATATGAGAAGAGCAAGAAGCAGCAGAGAATGAGGAAGTTCATAAATTTGTTAGGCCAGAAGACTAAGCCCCTAATTGAAAACCTGCCCTTTCACTGGTTTTCTTGATTTGATCATTCCACCTTCTCACCAATAGGTTTAGAGGGATATGCAGAAGAACTTGATCATACAGATTTTGAATATGCCTTCTTTGCCTTGACATGAACTCTCTAGTGAGGTTACATGTGCTGTTTTATCCTTTCAGGCAGACAAGTAAGGTCTGCCAAATTAGTTTCAAAGTTAAAATAAAACAGCTGCAATTAATTATTATACCAGTCTTTTGAGCTGACATTTATTTAAAACAAATTTTTGGGTTATATGTCATGATAACAGTTACAGAAGTATTGTATCCACTTTGGAATCAGACTCTTGTTCAGGAAGTAATGATGTGGTTTCATTTTGGACTGAACTTCCCTTCAAGGCATTTTAGAAGCAGGAAGTCTGAGAAGCATCCTATAAAGCTTTTTTTTAAAAAAAAAAAAAAAAAAAAAACCCAAAAAACTGTGAATTTAATTTTACGTTGGAAGAAATTGAGGAGATTTGTTTAACTTTTATGGAATTCCAATGTCCATGGTAAAAACTGTGGTGAAAGAGGGTGTTCCTTGTGCCTGATCTTATCTTCTGACAGAAAGATGGCCATTCTAAACTGAATTGTCCTGTTTAATAGAAGTGGAAATAGAAGTTGGTTATTTGCTGTTTTTGTTGGTTATTTGCTGTTTTTGTTGGTTATTTGCTGTTTTTGTTGGTTATTTGCTGTTTTTGTTGGTTATTTGCTGTTTTTGTTGGTTATTTGCAATTGAAGTCCATAGCAGAGCAGAGAGATCACCTTTTGGGATCTGGAGTTTGTAACTTCTCCAAATGTATGTATTAAAAAAATGTGGTGAAAGTTAGTGTTCGGAAGATGTAGGGCAGAATGTTATATAAGGCTCCTTTGGTATCTTGTTACTATTGCATCTGCTTACTCCAGATTTCCTCCAGGAAGTAACTGCAGCAGGACCTCTGGGCCAGCAGAGAGCCAGATGTTCTAACCTTGAGTCTTAGAGCTCCTTGCTTTATGTAGACATTTCTTTCCTTCTGATTTTCACTGATTTCCCACCTGTTCTTGAGAACTCTCCACCTGCCTACTGCTCCCCTACTGTTTCTGGGAAGAAGTCGGCTGGTGGGAGAATAGGTCTGTATTGCCGTATGCAGTATTAGTGTGTTTTAGTTTAGCAAAAGTTTCCATCTGGGGGCTGAAAGGGCCTACTTTGTTCACATCTGTTATTTGGGATGAGCAGATTTGATTGATTGACCATACAAGCGACACAAGGTGACACATTTCATTCTCAGCTTCCTCAGTTGACTTCATGCTTTCCAAGATACTAGAGTCATTTGTATATGTGTCTATATCTCCTGGCCTTTCAGAGTCTTTCAGTTTTGGCATCTGATGAAGTGGATCTCTGTACTCATGTATAAACCCTCGGACAGTCATAATGGGTGGGACCAAGAATCCTTAATAGGAGCACTCAGTGAGTCACCTTGGCCTTAGTTGGGTGTTAAAGCTATACAGCTGAAAACTTTGTTTTTTGATGTAACAGCATTGTCTGAGATCATATTTCTTTATTCCTCACAGCCCCAATACCACGTGGTGCTCTTATGTAGCCCAACCAAGCACGTATTGCTGAGGAAAGGAGCCTGTTTGGTCTGGGCAGGAGGTCTTGTTATTAAATGAAACTTCTACCGGATGCTCTTTGGAAGCTCATAAGATCTAGTAAACCTTGAGAGGACAGCTTGGTTTGCGTTAGCAGGCAAGGCTGGGCATGCTGTGCTTGCCAGCTCTGAACCAGACTATGCTGAAGGACTAATTTCAGTCCTAATAATGTCTGGACTGCATGTGATTGAGTTTGCTTTTAATGAGATTTTTTTTTTGGTTCAAGGTAAAGAGGCTGTTCCTCTGATGTGCTCCTTATTTGCTCTAGACTTTCAGGGTGTGATTGTGTCTTTCACAAAATGTTATAAATTGGAAGCAACTTAAATGATACTGGTGAAATGATAGTAGTGTAAAAGATGAGAGGAACATTGGGCCTTCAAGCACCAATTAGTTAAGCACATGCAGAGTTCATTAAACTTAAAGGCCTACTGTAGCTCATTAAACCTCTGAAGAACCTCCAGATGTGACACTTGGAATTTTACTGGTGTAACTTTAATGGACTGTTACTGCTCTTTAAACTAACTACATCTTACATAGACTTCTCTGAGACAAGGTTGATCAGGACAGCTGACTATATTAGGAACTGTTGCAAGACTGCCTTAACTTCTCCTCAGCTTTGTGGCACTGAATGTTTGTTGCAAATAGCAGAGCTGAAGGTCAACCCCTTTGGTAACCCTCAGTGTGTAAGCGCTTGGGGCACGGAGGAGGGAGGCACACTGCTGGGGCTTTATTAAAACCCAGAGCTCTTCCTTTAAAGCAGATGCCTGAAAGAGCATGCCAGAATTACCCTTGCTCTGTCCAGTGGTGACTCTGCTACCAGAATTAATTGCCCATAGAGTGCTAGATCCTTCTTTAAAAACAGGATTAAACTGGTTTTGCTGTGGAATAACTTGAGAAAAGATTATAAACCAATGAATTTCAAATTTCTGCTGTTTGAAAGTATTAGGCTGGTTCTGGGCCTGAGGTAAATGAGACCAAGGTAGGTTAAATGGATTTACACCCTCTTATGCTAGATCTAAAATCTGGCCCAGTTATCAACATGGAAAGGAAATACTGGAGCAGCCTTGTAACTTGTGTAAAGCAGATGCAGTGCCACTGGTCTCAGCAGTATTTTACCGCCGTGTGTCAGAGCTGGGTTTGACTTGATGGTTTCAGGTTTCTAAGAGAAATGTTACAAACACCAGAGATCTTAAAAGTATTGTTAAAAAAAGTTAACCTACTACTGTAGTGTGAAGTAGGTCCCTTGAGTGACCAGAGTGAAGATTTAACACATTAAATGACAATGTCTAATAACATAAAAATGCAAGTAGTTTTACACAACCCTGATTATTTTATTTATTCAACGCTTTTGCCAGCTAGAAAAGATCCTGGGAGTCTTTTGGAAACAAGATAGAAGTTTCTTGAGTTACGTGCTGGTAAAATAAACGTTGACTATGAATAGTCCAAATTCCTGCTAGTGTTTATGTAAGACCTTTCCAAAGGGCTATTTCAGCCCTTAGAAACAGTATACAGACAATAAAACTCAAGTTAAATAGTAGAGATGTGCATGTGCAAAAAATAACATCAAACCTCATCAACTATCATCAACACTTTGCCTGAGATGAAGAATCTCATTTTTATTTTAGGAAGAAAGGAGATGATTTGGAGTGTCCTTCCTAGGTCTGAAATGCATCAGGAACAGAGAGCAGTACTTGGGGAGAATGCTGGAGAGGGCATGGTTAACTTGGAGATAAGGTCTTGGGCTGTGCTAGTGGGGAATGAGTGGTCTGTGTCAGTGGGCTCAGCTCTGAAAACAATCTGTCTTGGTACAGGTGAGGGAAGAGGATAAGCACAGCAATAGGCTCAATGGGAAATCTGTAATGGGAGGAGATATTTAGGAACTGTAGGAGTGGCAAAGGCCCTTCAAAGACTAGTCTTGGAGTATGAGGAGGATTACTGGAGAAGAGAGAGATGTTGTGTGGAAGCACTGTTGAAGAATTAGATACAGGCTAGTCAAGCTAAGAAGACTCAAGAGCTGTGACACATGGTAGACCACCCCATCTGAAACTGTGGGGCATGCCCAAGATGGATCTAATCCATCCAGGAGAGTGAATGGCAGGCTAACCCACATGAAACAGTCAGATGCTCTACTGAATGATCTCTAACAGCTTGTAGCATGTTTATTTCTAATTGCCAGTCAAGGCTTAGGCTTTGAAAAAGCCTGGCTGGGTGGACTAGCCATGGGCAGAGCACAAGCACTTTACTCTAGCTGGTCTCTAGCCAAGCTGTTGCCTTCCTCCATTCAGATGAATTCAGAGCTTCTTCAAACAGCCCTTCAAAAAGTGCCAGTTGCATGGGTGTGTGTGCAGAGCTTGGTCTCCTTTTATTTTTGCCAGGTGAGTTATAAGGAAAATACAACTTAGCTGGAAAATGATGCAGGAGAAGCAAATGAAATTAAGCCAGATGTAATGCTGTCAAAAGGTATTTTTGATATACCTGAAGTGGTAAGCTGACCTGCTGCAGACAGGAGATAAGAGAGCATGCAAATGACAGAGCCATTGTTGTTCATCACTTACTGGTTGTGGTCAAAAATAAAGTCTAATGAAAAGTCCAGTGTTCCTTAGTTACCCATTTGTTGTTAAAGTGTCAGAACACTGTAATCCTGCTGGTTCTTAAGAGCTTAGAACTAGGTTATTAGGGAGGTAAAGAAAGGTATGTGAAAGGACCCAAGGATGACCCAAGGATGAAAAATAGACCCCATAGATTTTTCCATTCTTAATTCCTTGATTTTGATGTGAAAAGGCCATCTGCTGACCTGCACGATCACTGGTACTTCAGTAAAGCAGATATACATTGCACAATGCTTGCACAGATAGTAATGGCTACGCCAGGTGCAATAGCATGAAGGTAAGACATTATTACTTCTTGTTTCCTAGTAGTTAATTTAAAAATAAAAACCCAAATCCCCCAACAACATATAGGAAACAGGAGTACTTCTGTTCCACTGGCCATGTTCAAAATGACCCAAGTTCCTGCTGGCCTAGACTGAAGGGCATGAATCTTAACTCCATGTTGTATTGTAATTACAGTATGGGGACTTCTGTTTCCTTTTTTCCATGTTTCCCTCTGTCTTGGGTGTTACTGCAGTGCAGCCTGTAGGGAGGCCTGCTGGCATTATGTTAGTCTGTTATTTTTCTATAGAAGAGCACTGGAGCATTTGTTCTGACAAGAAGTTCAGTCTCTCATGCTCAGTGAATACATGAACAAGCAAAGATGTTGCTCCTCTGATGTTTAATCAGCCCTCAAATTTCTTGGATCAGCTGTAAATGGGAAGCTCTCCCCCTAGTGAGCAGGTTTGGGTGTCTATCTCTGAACAGTTAAAATGGGAAAAAATGTGCTTGCTTGTACCAGGACAGGAACACCACAGAATGGAAAACTTCCACTTGACTTTGAAAGACAGGAAATGGCTGGCGTTGGAAAGGCAACAGGTAGAGGAGAAGAGAGCCAGAGGATATCTGTACAAAACCAGCTATTCCCCAGACACCTCACCTTCAGCTCCATGTTCGTTTAGGGGAAGGAGCTCCAGGCTGGCCCCACCATTCCAAGCCCTTTATGCACTTTCCAAACACCCTCCCCAGTTTCCTACTTCCTGCCTCTTCTGGCGTTGCTATAAATACCTTGCCTGCCTTTCATAGGTCTAGAGAAATGCACATTGCAGATTAAAGGGGACTGAGAGGACAGTAGGAAACAGCCTTTAGACCTGCTCTTGTGAAGTGCACACTTGCTGGGTCCTCTGCTTTAACTTGTGAAGTGTGAGGTTGCTTGGTCCTCTGCTTTTAATTTCTCTGGGAAAAATGGAGGGAGGTCTTTAAGAGTGAAACATTCTCCCTTTTTATCATGCTCACCTCTGGACTAGGATACATGGGCCTGTTTCTGAGTAAACAGTTTCTTCCAATAAATAATATAGTACATATGGTACAGAGCTAAAAGCTGAAAAATTTATGGTAATTGGGAGAAGGGAGGGTGGGGAAAAGAGGTTTAAAAAGGAACAGCAGACAGTAGTCAAGGGACCACACTACATGGAAAAGTATAGCACTTGCAGTAATGAATACTTTAAATGTACTGGTGAAGAGGATCAGTCCAACAGGAAATAAAACAGCAAAGTGACCCTTGGGGCACTTAAGTAGCCATCATGTACAGTACTTCAATAGCCACAAAATACAGGGCCCTCCCCTTAGCATCCTGCAGGGCAAAAATCACAAACCCAGAGAAGCGTGGGAAGACAAGAGCAGCAGTTCCTGTGCAAGAGCCTCAGTATTATGAAGGATTGTGCTGAGGGTAAGGGCAGAATGAGTTCTTAAGTCCTTTATTTTACTTCTCCGAATATGATGAGCAACACCTGTCCTTTTTTTCTTTTGTTGTTTTATTTTTTTCCAAGAGGGTGGGAGATTAAGGATTTAGTTGGTTATTTCCTCAGAGGATCAAGATAAAAAGACGACGTCAATAAGTCTGTTTCCATCTTCTCTACAGACAGTATATTTTCAATAGAATTAAGCAGCTGTCCTGCTTTTTCCTCACTGTGAAACAGTTTGCAGCTTCACAGAGAAGCACAGAAATAGGGGATTCCACAGTATCAATCAGCACTCTGAGGTGGCACTTGAAGAGACCTTGAATTATCACAGGAAGGTTTTAATGGAATATTATCCATTCAGAGAGAAGCTTGGCTAGAACTGGTGGCAAACAGCCAGTGACCCTTATCAGTATGTTGCCTTTAACACGTTTACTTCGGAACAAGCACCTTGCGGCAGAACCTGTGATGGTGAGTCATGTGCATCATCCAGCTAGACTGGAGTTCTGATGCTGATAAAATATACCTCCCAGAAGTGCAATGTGGGATAGTCTGACTTTCCCATAGCCCCCTTCTGTGGCTGTCATCCTAATTCCTTGTAGTTAAAGATTGATTCAAACCCTGCAGTTTTAAGTTCCTTTCAAAACTCTTTAAAGGCATTTGTTATTTTAACTCTGAAGACTCTATTTTTGTTATGAGTATGAATGGCTAATCTACCTCCCACATGCATTCTAAATTGCAGCTATCTTTTCAGTTTCCCAGTGTATTCTGGTTTGCTGTTACTCTCTTTGACTGGGAGGCCAACTGTTGGGAGATGGGAATTGTGTATTTACTCTCATTTTGTTCTGAGGATTCTCCTGATGCCAAATAATTACGGGACTATAAAGCTAGGACTAATAAATCCTTGTGTCACAGGGGCCTACATCCCTCTGTGTTGTGTGATTTAGCAGGAGCCTGCTGGGGTAGCAATGTGAGCTTGATCCCAAGGAGACTTTTCCTTTCCAACAGTTTTACTCTCTTGAAAAACAGCAAGTGGAGTGGGAAGCGGGTCCTTACTGGCCTTTATTCCTATGCCATATTGAAGAAGTAATGTAGACTGAAAAAAGCAGACAGCACCTGTGTATTTGGCTGGATGGGAAACAAAGCTTTCACTAGTACCGGAAAGTTTTCAAGCCAATAGGTTCCTTCCTGTAAGTGCAAGATCTCATGTTTGTTTGAATGCTCTTCTCTCATACCGATTTCCTCCAGTACTAATGGTTGTTGGAAGAGGTAGGGTAAAGGAAAGCACCAGGTCTTTCTTTTCCTCCTGTCTCAAACTGTTTTCCTGTTTGTCTTTTATGCAGTATGGCCTTTGACGTAAACTTTGTCCTTTGTGCTGTTCAAAGCTCCCCTCCTCTGGATTTAACAACATTGCCGACATACATCCTGACTAGGTGGCCTTTTTGACGGAGGGACAGGAGAGCAAACAGAACAGGGTCCTAGGGTGACAGTTCTCTTGGCACACCTAGGGGTTCACATTTTTTTACAGGCTCTGTATTTATTCTTCGAGCCATCATAAGGTCAGCACATGGCAGTGTTCCTTCC
This sequence comes from Mesitornis unicolor, assembly GCF_000695765.1. Classification (NCBI taxonomy): domain Eukaryota; kingdom Metazoa; phylum Chordata; class Aves; order Mesitornithiformes; family Mesitornithidae; genus Mesitornis; species Mesitornis unicolor. Next base: position 33,786 of record NW_010202891.1, on the reverse strand, counting down.
AGTGTATATTCCTCAATATCTATGTGGACCAAGAAGGAAAGATTGACCAAAGTTGTTACTGAAAGATTATTGTGGTGATGCTTTGAGGCAGCACCACCAGACTATACTGCTGAAAAATATGAAAAAGTCAGTTTTTGTTCCAAAACCCCAGAGTCCTGAAAGGGAGTGGAAGATTTCAAAGCAGTTTTCTAAGAGGAGCTGCTCAGCTTACTTGGACTTCAGAGCTCACAGCAGCCATCTGAACTTGGGCAATTAGAACTGAAATGCTGATGCATGTTGTTTCTCTGAATTTTGGACTGTATCTATTTTTTCCTTATGAGAACATCTCCCCTGAAGTTGCTGCAACAGCTGTATTGTCATAAACATGCTGAAATTCAGTTTTGTGCACAACTACTGTACAGTGGAATCAACAGAGCTATAATGGTTAAAACACAATTTAAAAATCTCACTTCTGTATTCCCAGAGTAATTTCTCTTGGCAAAGACCAAGCACTGAATGGAACTATACACTCATGAGCTAGCTACACGTTTTCCTGCCAATTTATTAGCAAGAGCAAGCAGAATCTGTGTTCCTTTCACCCAGAAAACTGCATTTTGGTGAGATTTCACTATAATCATAGTGGTTTCAGCCCCATTTTGGTTTTATAATACGTTGGCAGCAAAGCTACAGCTGACAGGAGCAGGCAGTGCCAGTCTGTTTTCTGTAGCAGCAGTAATGTGTCAACTGTTGAAGGTGTATTTCTTCCCTGCCCTGTTTGGAAGGTGGCAGGGGAATCCTTACTTGTCTTGGTGCATTGTCACTGAAATCCCTTACTAAAAAATGTTACTGCAAACTGTGGCAATGAGAATGTAATCTGTGGCTGTTTTGCATAGCTGGTTAATTTGTTGGTTTTGTTTTTAAGCCAACTTGTGACTCTCTGAGGCTAGTGCTGCTCCAAACCTTATTAATAGCAGTCCTTGACATTTTAGTGGGTTTGTATTTTCATTATTATTCATACATGCTTATTTCTGGATTTGCTAATACGCGTTTTCACTTCCTCAGCTTTCTTGCTTGTGGAAGGAAGCAGTGGAAGAAAACAGTGTGCACCAATAGCCTGGTTTTGTTAACTGGGGTTGGGCTTATCCCACAATATTAGAAGTGGATGTTAAAACTATGCATTGGTAAGCCACACCTCTGAATTTTCTCAAGGGAAAAAACTATTGTAACTATTCTTAGTTGGTATATTAAGTGTGAAACTAAGCAGTTACAAGGGGATGAACAACTGTATTCAGAGGGAGTGACTGTGCTTCTGCCCTCTTCTCAGAGCTACAACAGTTCAATGTTCTTGACTCTGTGTTTCCCTGAGTGTAGTGGAAAATCAGAGCCGAGCAAGGCTGCTACAAGCCCAGTTTTAGACGTGTGCCTCGTGTGCGTGTGTGTACATCTCGCTGTTCGCTGATGACCCTGATGACTTCTTGAACTTTTAGTGACAATGCGGCTGTCTGTTCATGCTGCTAATTAACCCTAAAGCTGATTCCTCCCTCCCCCTCGTTATCCATTCTGTGAATGAGATGTGAAAACAAGAAGACTACTTTTCCCGTGCCCTTAGGGCTGTCTGAGCCTGGCAGCAGTGACCCTGCTTGAGCAGGACTGAAAGACCTGCTGCGCAATGGCCCATGCGCCTTTTAAACAGGTTATTAAAATTCCACCTTCTCCCCGTCCCTCCAGTCCTGTCACAGTTTGGAGCGAAGGCACTTGGGGGAAAACAGCTGCAGGAATAACTTTCCCTCCTTTCTTTTGGGAAAGGCAGAGACAGCTGTTCAATTTGTAAGTCAAGGGATTCCACCACTACTTCTTTAGGGCCTGATCAGTGGCAGGATTCCCACTGGGTTCAACAGGCAGTTGAAGGAAGCAGCTTCAGGAAGCATTCTGCAATCAAACAATGGCGCTTCAAAATGTTGGAAACGGCTAGAAAGGAAAAAGAGAGTAGGAAAGCATTTGTCACAGGGTTGACTTGCTGACTTGCCTGCATTCTCAAAGTACAAGCACTCAGCAGGACGGTGTTTTACTTGAGGAACAGATTAAATTAGTGTTTGTGGGATCCTAAGTCACTTTTTAAAGATAGCTCTAGTACATCTATGTTCACTTACAGTATGCAGTGTTGACAGACTTCTATTGGCATGGTGAACTAAAGGACTGATCTCTGATGTTGAATGCTTATTTTAGTTTAGATACGCCTTGAGATCACGGGGATAATGGCTTACTTTTTGAAATTATGCCAGTTCTCAGCACCTGCAGCTCTTACTGCTATGGATTTACTTGCTTGGGGGAAAATGGAATTGACTCTTGCTTCTGTCATGAGAGCTTGTTGTCACCTCTGATTTATACAGTGAAAGTCTAGAAACTTGCTGGAGAGGGTCAGAATTCCATAGAAAATTTTGAAATGGTGGGAATCTATTCAATCTGAAATGTGAGGGGAAAATGAAAATAGCAAAGTTTTCAGTATGGAATTTTCTGAAAGAAGTGATCCTGATGCACCTGAATATAATGTTTTGAAGGGTTAATTCAAAACACCCATTTTGAACAAAGGTGTCATTTCACTTCAACATTTAGAATTCGAGTGCAGTTGAAGAGAAATACTGATTCAGGATGAAAAGGGGTCTCAGTTTTTCTGAGAAGAAAAATAAAAACCAATTTTGCTGAAGTTGATGTTTCCCTTAGAAATTTGTGACCTAAGTAAAACTATGTTTCCTGACTGGAAAAAGCATTTCCAGAAACATTTCTACCAGTCCTATCCCTGATGGCTTAACAGTAACAGCCTCCCCTTCTGGAAGTGCTGATTTTGATCAGGTTACTGGCTACCTCTCAAGCTGGGAGAGATTTCAGGTCATTAGCCCTCCGGGGTTTATAGTTAGCTTTTTCTGGATGCTGAGAATTCCCTTCAAAACACAAATCTACATAGCCCTCGCTTGCTCCAGTCCTTGGCAATGGGCAGTTCTCCTTGGGTTTGCTGCATTAATGAATAAACAAGTTTGTGGTTGTGCCACTGCCACTGGACTGAGACGAGGTATTTCCCCTTGTGTTTCTGTTGGTTCCCTCTCTGTCAATGTTTAAACATGCTTACACCTGTGTTCCAGGTGCGAGCCTAACTGGAGTTCTGAAAAACTGGCTCTTGAGTGGGGGGGGGGGGGTTTTTGAAAAACGGGGTGTTGGGTGGGGGGGGGGGGTTCATTACTTTGCCAAAATAGTCCTGGTACAGCAGTGTCGCAGGGGACCAAGACAGGCAGGAAGCAGTCAGGCTTGGCGTATACCCTGGAAATGATTACCCTTATCTGTAAACAAGTGGCAGTGCAGTGTCCAGAGAACTTCTGCCTCCCAAAACAGTTAATGAGCCTTAGAGCATTTAGAAGTGGCAGTCACTGTGCCAGAGCGTCTTTGAAATGACTATCCAAACATAGCTTGTGACATTTTGTTTTTGTTTTTCTAAGAAGTTACGAGGACACATAAGAAGTGATACCAGAATGGCAGGCTTACCTCCCCCAGCTTGGAACTTTATGAAAACTTTTGGTAAGAATATTTTACTGAGCTCCCAAACACCATTAGCACAGATGAGCTGACTGGTAGGTTCACTTTAAGTACATCTCCATCAGATTCATATGGTCAGAGTTGAGAATATCCATATAAAAACCACTAATAAGCAATACTGACTAGGAATACAGCAGTATGGGTTAGTCTTGGACTTGTGCAAAAGAAAAAAAATAAAAAAGGTCAACAATTGGTGGTAGACAGGCACTGTAACCATTCAGTGGGTGCTTACAGAAGTCTAGCTAGGAGTCATATCTGATTAATATTTCATTGGTAGCATCAGGACGCATATGAGTGTCCGAGTAATGACACACAGCTTCTTGAAATCTGTTCTGATTATTGCTTATTGGGCTGTTCAAGAACATAAAATATTGATTAAGAGTTTGTATGAAGGAGTTTTGGGTAATAAAAGAACAAGATGGTTATACTGTTTCTCTCTCCACTGCAGTTTCTGGAACAACTTGGGCCAGTCTGTCAGTAGGACAGTCAGGGAGTTTCTGAGAACTCTTTGAAGAACCAAGGTAACTGGCCAGTGTCTGCCCACCCTTTCTGCTGTGAGTGCTCTGTGTCATTGCACAGGGAAAATCCTTTGTCTTCAGAGCCAGAGGATGTACAGCATACAGTATTTATGTTACTCATTTAAAGAGTTGTTGCTTATAGATGCTGTTAGACTTCCAGGTCTTCTCATTGCTTCCTTCATGAGATGTCTCATATCATTGCTCTCCTCTTTTTTTTTTTTCCCTTTCAGTTTGTGAGCAAACTGGTCAGTGTGAGGTTAGTCCTGATACTGTCCTGATCCTGACCTGTAGTCTGACTGGAAATTGTGGTACAGGAGGCTGATTCAGGACTTGGGGAGGCTTCCCACTTTCTTCATTGAATCAGGATCCAAATGCTGTATCTTAAGTCTATACATGGTGCTCAGGCTCCAGAGTAAAATTTTTTGTGTAGCTAAGCTCAGCTACATAGTATTAATGACTGTGTTTACATAATAGACATTAATAAAATGAGTAGTTAGTAAATTCCTTAAGCATTATGATAAACCAGAACTGTGTCATAGATGCATCCAGGTTATGAACAGTTTGCAGAAGCTGTCAGCTTCTGAACCACTTATAATGGCTCAAGAATGGTGGGCAAAAGTACTGGCCTCTCACAGGAGAAATTGTTTGAATGCAGGCATAATTCCATAGTTCAGCATGCCCAATATTAGGTCCTGTCAGGTCCAGGGCAAATAGGAACAACAGAGCAGCACATAGAGGCCTGACCTGGTTAAGTATGTATACCTCTTCGGCGTGGACAGCTGCTTAGCCTATCAGTTTAATGCAAGTTTTCTAATGCAGGAAGGAATTTGCAGGCCCACCCAGTACCCTTGAAATCTATACATGTTCCCAAACAGTTCTTCCTCTCTAGCTCCTACGTGCAAAATTGAGTGTAAACCATGTGATCGGCGGAGTGCAGCCTCCTTGCAGAATGCTGGCACCCATCCCGGCTGGGCGAGGTGCTGAAGCGAGGAGAGGCCTCTGAAGTAAGTTGCTGAAGCAGGGAGTGTCCAGACCTGTGGCTTTTGATACTCCCTGTTTTGAAGAGTTTACTTGGGCTGTCAGAGCTGCCCTATTTCAGGGCAGGAGAAAACTGCTTTCAGATGTTCTCTTTAGCAGGTTTCCTTCCTTCTCCTCCTCCTGTTGGATCATTTGGATGTGAACTCCCAGTGCATTCATGGATTGCACGGTGGGTTAATGAAGACTAATAAATAGGCAGATCTGGCTCAAGAATTCTCTGTTGCCTCCTTGAAAAATACAGTGATTAATTTATTACACTTATTAACTCCAGATATCCCATAGTGGAAATACAGCACTAAGGAACGAAGACATGCCAGTTCTACGTATCTGGCTTTGTAGCCGTCTCACTATGACATGAAATGTGAAGTAGCATCTACCAGGTTCAGCCCTGCACATTTGCTGTATGTATGGGTTGAATGCTGGATCAGAGCATCTTTCCCACCTTCCTCTTGAGATGTATGTGAGCAGTCTGTTGGCTGCTTGGTGAAGATAGTGGTTTTGTTCTAAGAACCAGATATCAAGTTGCAACACAACAGCTTGCAGAAAGAAAGACTATAACCCAGCAGAGCAACTTATCTACAGCTTTGCAGGTTAAGGACTTTTCTTGCTCAGCAGAACTGAAACTTCCTGGGAAATTTGCAGTCAGAGAGAATAAATGGAACAGAAGGATGCAGCTGTGCTGCCTCTTCACCCTCAAATCTCCTCACTGTACCCATTTTGATGTACAGGTAAAAGCAATGCCATTTGAATACTTGCAGCAACAGACATCACATTTGAGGACTGTGTATTAACCTTGCTTAGGATCAGCAGTACTTTATTCTTTAAGCAGTGCCCATTACCTCAAGGGAGTAAGTGTGCCCTGTGTGAACCAAAAAGGGATTTCTGTGATTGTAGTAGGTTCTTTAAAATACCACTTGATCCATTTAATCACTCTAGCACTCATTCTTGTAGTTTATAACCATGATCTGTGGAAATGAAAGATCAGCCTCACTTGCAACTGTATCACTAAATCACAGGCAAAGGACATGTTTTCTTCTTGCAGAGGCCGCTCCCCTAACTTTACTTCTTTAGGCAATTTATCTCTCATCATATGCTGCAATTTGCCTTCCATGTTACTGCTTACTTGATGGGTTGGGAAATGATCAATGCCAGATGCACATTCCTTTCAGGCAGTAAATGGCTCCTGCAGCAGTAAGCCATGTGCACCAGCTCCTTGTTCATTAAAATCGCATATGGTTTCCATTTGCCCGTAATTGGTCTCACTTCAGCTCTGCCATAGTCTCTGAGTGGAGTGCTTAGAGCTGTGGCTCCTTCGAATAACTCCAAAGAGTGATGAGAAACCAGAGCCATGTCTGTCTCAGCCTGGCTTCCCCTTGTCCTGTATATACTCTGTCTAGAAGTACTGGATCTGGGAGTAAGGACTGAGTTAAATCTTACTGCGCAAATCTTATGTAGACCAAAAGAAAAATGGAAAAGGTGTTTTGCGTTGAGCATTGCCTGACCAGCGTTGAGTCATGGGCTTGTTATTTTTATCCACTGTTGTAAGCTGGCTTTGTAAATGCTTTTGTGCATTGGTTTTGACAACCATCTTTCCAACACTGCTAGCTTTGGCTGAAAGCAGCTCATTCTTTGGCAGTTCTCAGTGGCATAAAATGAGGCAAAATGCACTCTGGTGAAAACATCCCTTGGAGAGAGGTGCAAGGTGCCCCTCTACTGCACTCTGTTCATGAGGCACTCCCTTCCTCTCCCTCTACTTGCATTGCTTTTCCTTTACTCTGATACTTGCCTACTGCCTTTTGCCTCTAGCCTGAATTCAGCTTTCAATAACTAGTTCACAGAATCACAGTTAAAATCATAGTTAAAATATTTAGGCGGAAAGTTAAAAAAAAAACCAAACAAAACCTGCTGAAAAGGAGACAGAGAAATAGCTAGTTGGCAAGAATGACACTGCTTTATCTTCACTTTACTAGAGGTTTCTCAAAGCTGCAGGCATACTCATGTGTCTCTGCTTACATCCCTAGCAAACCTACAGTGTTTTGTTGATGCAACCTGTGAGACTAACTTAGCGATGCGTGTTACCTCCTGTGACTCAACCAGCTACACGCCGTGCCTGTTCTAGCTAATCTCTTGCGCCTACCTGGCTTCTCTGAGTTTAGTGGGTGTAATAGCTAGTAACAACAGATGTGTTGGGTTTTTTTTTCTTTCATCCTTTAGTTTCTCTGTGTTTATCACAAGGTATTTCCTTAAGCTAGTCACCCTTGGCATGAAACACACTATCTACACATGGATGTAAAAGATTCTACTTGTAAATGGGTATTTTAGATCCTTCATTTCTTCCGCCTCCTTTCAGTCCTTCCTCCATCCTCCAAACAGACCATCTGAGTATGGCAGGAAAACAAGGAAGCTAACATCAGCAGTTAGGTGTAGGGGCAGTGCTGGGTAGCTGAGGAGACTTCAACCAAATTGCATTTAGTAACCCGAATGAAATGTCTAGAAGAGAATTTGCAGCTTCTTATCTAACAGAGACCTCTCCTTTCTCTCTGATTCTAATGTGTTTCAAAGGGCACTTGGGCATACATAGGGTGAGATGCACCATCTGAAGAGGGAGAAAAATGCTTGCTGCTGCTGCTGTCATCAGAAAAATTGTATCCAGCTAATAAGCTACAGGTGAAATGCCAAGCACAAAGCGAGTTCTGCTTGTTTTATGCAACCTTCCATCTTTAATTTGTGGTCTTGTTGGAAGGATTAACTTTCTCCCAAGTAAAGCCCTTCTAGAGCAGCTTATACTTTTTGAAGTGATTAGAGGTCTGATGCAATCGTATTCTTGTATGAAAGCACTGTATCACTCCTTATTTTGCAGTGTTGGAAATCAAGAAGTACAGTGTGTTGTGCAAACAGACTCTCAGTGGCAAGGAAATCCGCAGGGGTGAGAAACTGAGCTAATATTTAGCAGCTGCAATTGTGATCAGTTGTTTTAAATGGAGCTTGGGCCAGGGTGAAGGTATCCACTTTTTTGTGTGGCCTTCAAACATCCTTGCTATGCCACAGACAGGGAAAGTTTTTTGGATCTGTAAAACAGAGGCCAAAAGTAAATGTCCTAGTACTGGTTAGAAAATGGGAGGGAGAGATATCTAGGTATCTTGCCTTCCTGTTTTTATTCAGACTTCTGTTGTTAGTCAGAATGTTCCAACATGGTTGCTGAATTAAGCACAAGTCCTTTCCAATGTGATATTTATGTGGCAACTGTCTGACTGGTAGAGGTGATTGGTGTGAAGAAAGCTCAGTCAGTGTTCCTCAGGGTGCTTTGAAAAGGCAAGAGGTCAAGATTTGCGCTGCCAGTAATGGAGGCTGGTTTGTTGGTGAAGGGTATGAGAGGAAGGCAGCCAGCAGTGAACCTCTCCACTACCTTTTCTTGATGAGGTTCTGTGATGATGCTGTGTAGCAGCACAGCTGGATTTGGCTTCTTCCAAGACAAAGAAAAAGAAGTTTGCTTTGCTCTTGTGGCTTTGGCTTTGGCTGGAGGTCGTGATGAAACAAGGCAAGAGAAAGCTTCTCTATTGTATTTTTTCATCCTTCTCATGCTTTATAAGAAGCCTTCAGATTCTACACTCTATTTTGTAAAATCTATATGTAAGAGGAGGTGGCTTTCCATACAGACAGATCACCAAACAGGCTGGAGACTTATATCAGTCTTTTTTCCCCCTCTTCATGAACCCCCTGCTCTCATCAGCATTTCCCCCCCTCTGTTCAGCTTTGCTGTAGAAGTGGAGGAACAGATGGATGAGAGGTTGGTTTCTTGTCCCCCTTCCAAAGCAAGCCCCACCTGCTTCCTTCTCATACAAACCTATGGCCACCAGGCAATTTGAGCTTCCCAAGAGGCTGCATATAGCTGGTCCAGACTTCCAGTGCAAAGAACATGATCCACTTGTAGTTATGGTTATTAGGGAGGCCAAGAGTCTTGTAATAATTGTTAACAGATCAGCTGGGGAGTGGGAAAAGAAATGCAGCTCAGGAGGAAGAGCAAGACAGACACAGCAATTCTGCCTTTTTAGCAGCACCATCAGCACCACTGCAAGAAAGTCTGTGTGTGAAAGCATCCTGTCTTGACCAGGTTAGGAGACACCCCCATATATGCCAGAATCAACTAATACCTCAGTAGTGTGCTAGTTATGCTCAGTCCTGCCTCTAGCCCTACATGATGTGAGCCCTTCCAGTAAGGAGCTTTTGTGAGACAGGCTGAATGAGAGCGCTGCTAGCGAACTTGGTAAAAAATTTTCAGTAAATTGCTCTTGAAAGTGAGCCCCTGTATAGTCTTTGGATGAATAAAATGGCAACCACCCTCCTTGGCATGTTCTGTGTCTCGTGTTGAGGCAGTGTTTCCAAGTGCATAATTCTGTTGGGGTTGTTCTTGCTGTCCAGCTCCTGGTGTAGTCAGTGGCCTCAGAATAGAAGGAGCCTTTCTTCAGCCTCCTGGCCACATTGCTGCTTCCCATATATTTTATTTTGCCACTCTTTGGATGTCAAAGAATGGACTGGGAAAATAACTTGTCCCTTGTGTCTCCATTAGTAAACAACATGAATCCTCCACATCCTTCTCTTACTTAAATGCAGTGAGCGTGCACCTCAGCCAAACCTCTCACTTAAAATACTCATATTGCACACCAATAAAATAAATCCTTGAAACAATAATGGGAAATGTAGCATTTGTTACTCTCTGAAGCTGTTCATGATAATTGGTCACAAGGGGAATGGGTTTGGAGCAAATCCTGGTCTCTGAAGGGTGTGTACCTCCACTTAAAACACTGTTTATGGATGGCAACCAGCCTACATGCATGAAAGCATCTGGTTCTCATGGTGCAGTTGGGCGTACAACTGGGATTCGTGGAGTTGGCCTGTGCGTATGCCACTGCCTTCTCGTTAAGGTGAGGTTTAGGATAGCGTCACCATCTAGTGGCTGGCCCTAATAGAGGACACGGGCTGGGCTGAGCTGAGACAGCTGATGTCTTTGCTTTTCAGTTAGGAAAGAGCTACTGCACACATGTAGTAGCTAGTGTGTGCCTGGATTAACTGTCTTGGTAATTACAAGTCTTTTCACCATGTTGTTTCCTGAGCTTGGGATCAGCTTGTATTAATCTCAAATGTTCACTTCCCTCACATCGATCATTGCCTGTTTGACTACTCCTTGCCTCAGGAAAAGAATGTCTTCTGCTATCTCGGCTGTAAAGCTTATGTCCTCTTCTGCTTCATATCTTACCTTTAGGCCTGCTCTTCCTATGAATCCTTGAGAAGATGGTCACAGAGTAAGGGATAAAGATTGCTTGAGTTAGATGTGTGTGCATTTGGGCAAATTAAAGTGTGTATAGGATCTTTTTCTCCTATGCCCATTCTGATCTGTTTGCCTTTGTATGACCTCATCCAATGACATTTGGAAAAGATGTAAGTCATTTTTGTGTGTATTTGTGTGTGTGCATGTGCATGCAGACAGTTTGTACCATGTTGGAGATGCCACTGAAATATAAACCATTAGCTGCTTGCACTACACTAGTCCTGTGGCAAGTCTGAGCCATCTCTCTGTTTCTAAGCACTAAGCTAGTTTACATTTAAAAAAAAAAAAACAAACAACCAACAACAAAAGGCAAGGAAGAAAGAGAAATATATTAATCATTTGTGAGCCATTGTTAGATGTATTTCTTGAATCTTCAAACACAGCAGGTTGTTATTTTCTTAATACTTCATTTTTAGACTATCAATTAAATATCCAGTTTTCTTTCTGTTCTTTCCCTCATTTTTTTAATCATGTCAAATGCTGAGAAGTAGCACATATGTTTTCTCCTCTTTGAATCATGGTATGGCTGCCATGCTTATCTTGTAAAGATTTATATCCTCATCTAATTTAACTTTTCATAAATAATTACAAATCACTGATGAGACCTTGTCAACTGCTTCAGTCCCACAAAGTGACCTGACCTGAAACCCCAAAGTACTGAGAAACATTCGTCTCAGAGTATTTTCATAGGCAGTACTTCAAAGGAATTGTGGTTTAAAAATATGCAGCTATTTTGGTGACCACTTGTGTGGGATAAAGTTTCCCATTGGTAATAGCAGGACTGTAATAGAGCTTCAGGGGAGCAGTCACAGCACCTTTTCTGCTCAAGCAGTAGGAGTCCCCAGAAATAAACAGTTGACTTCATTAACGTAACATGGACTTCATTTGCGGTAGAAATACTGTAAATTTCTGATCATTTGCAGAGGGTGACAAATTCCTCTGGCAAGTGTGCATGGCTCCCACTCAGTTAGGAACAATGTTCTTTGCGTTCTGACCATGTGTGAAGAGTGGTCCAGCAGTATAACTGGTGAGGGGTGGTTTGAAGGGGCAAAGATGGGAACTGAGATATATGTGGCTGCAGATCTGCAGCTTGGAGCTCTGTTCTGAGCAGGTTTACAAGTGCCTCTCATGCGTGAAGACTTAAGGTGATGAAGCTGGACATGCAAGTGCAACCTCTGAACAGTCCTGTTCATCCAGCATTTATCTCCAGTTAACCCAGACAGGAGGGTTGTTCTTTAACTTTACTGGGGAACAATAATAAGAAAATAAGGATTCTTCTGCCTGCTTGTAAGGGTAACATTAGTTGAAAATGGGATGCTGTTATGTGCTATTGTAGATGCACATTTTGAATCTTTGGTCCTGTAGTGAAGCTGTTGATTAATCCATAAATCAAAGTTGGTTTCTTTCTGAAGTGGCTGTGCTGCTCTAACTAGACGTTAAAGGGCTGCCAAGCTAGCAGTGAAGTACATGGAGAAAATAGTTTTTTAGATATTCTGTCAGCAATCAGGAATGTGCCTGTCATCTTTTATGCTGTGTTCTGGTTTGGAAACCCTAGCGTTTTGCAATATTGCCTTTTAGTATATTTCTTATTGTTGTCAGTAAGATTTAGGATTTCATCATTGATTTCAGATGTGTTAGGCAAACACCAGGTTTTTCAATTTCAGTGTATCAGATACGCAACAGATGAAGGTAAGACTTTTGACACCCTTTGCTATAGACTCCAGCATTAGTGAAGTGCCCTGGAATTCACAAAGCCTTAAAGAAGTTGCCTAAGGGGTCAATGAGAGAGAACACAGTCCCTTTTTTGTATCTTCACTGGTGGTTGGGGGCAACACATGGAAGAAACTCATTCTTTAAAGATATTTGCACTCCTAAAGGACATGCTTCAATATAGTTACTAAATTTTTAAGAGGAGAGTAAATTTAAGTCTGAACAACTTGTTAAACAGAAGAATCAATAAAATCGTACAGGCTTTTACTGCCATGGGATAATAGAAGTTTGAGGGGAAAAAAAATGAAGAATGAAGTTTTACACTCAATGAATGAAGGTTTTGTTGGTCCTTTGAATCAAAGCCAGCAGGACTGTCTTACCTAGTTCAAAATTTATTTGACAAGTCTGGCTGAAGCACAGGATATAAATCAGAGCAGAGTGAGTTTGTCTTAATTTCACACCATCCTCATGGAACAAATTCCAGGAACTGGTGTTTATAACCAGACCTGTCTCTTCCTTTAAATCTGTTCTTCACATTATTCAGAAAGCTGGGACAAGCTTTTTGCCTTATTAATTTGGTCTAAGTAGTGATCAAAAACTTAGCTGCCTCTTTTTCCCATTTCTTCCAGCGGGCTTCTACAGCTGTCTGAAACCTAAATGAGTGAAGAAGCAACAAACTGCTTGTTCATCTATACCTGGCAAAATGGATCTTTGAACTTTGCTATTGCCTTTAGATAGTGCAAATAATAACTTGTTGGGTTTTTCTGCTTCCAAAGGAGCACCTCCACATCTTTGTGTCCCTTCGATGCCTTCCTACTTTTTAATGAATTGTTCTCTGTGATGCATTACTATGATACATTCAACAAAACAGAGATTAAATGCTGCTAAAGACTGCTGTGAAAGCAGTACCTCTGTCCTGTGCAGGGTGTTACAGTCAGGACCTTCATAAGCTCAGAGGAAATAAGTATGTGGTCCATTTTAGTTGCTGGATTTCAGTAGTCTGGAACCACTGGGCCATGTATTCAGCAGAGGTGCATTGTTTGCGTACTGATATAAGCGTTATGCAAAAGTAGCTGATATACCCTCTTCCACAAAAAAGGGGTTTCCTGGTGATTTATATAAAACTTTGCATTGTCAATCATGTTATGAGTATGTTGTCATTCTTTGGATTATTCTACTGGAATAATTTTCATAGCCCTTGTAACGAGAAGCTTGATGAATAGGATTTTACGTAAGATTTGGACGGTTATGATGTAGTTTTGATGTTTCTCCTGACTGATGGAATTTTGAGTTCCTTGTTTTATTTTATTGTCCTAGTGTTTGTATGAGGGATGTTTGGGGTACAGACTTCTTGTACAGTGATCCTTATTCCCAGGATTGATCTTCTCATACCTCATTTTCTGCAGCCCTTGTAAAAACGAAGCCACTTCTGATGCTTGTATAATGTGATGTGATTGTTCTAGGGGAGTGGACTTTAGCTGAAAAATGCCTGCTATGTCACTAAGTTTTGCTCCTCTACTGAGATGAGCAGGTGATTGCAGAACTTTTTCAAAGAGGATTGATGGAACAGCAGGGTTTTGGTTTTTTTTGTGGAATGTCCCAAAAATAGATGGGCAGGAGAACTCTTCATTAAGCACTGGCTGCAAACTACACACTGGATCCATCTAAGGGACCTCAAAATCCTTATCTATGATGGCTTGGACTCAGTTGGCATTGCTGTGGTGCATCTGTGGTACAGTGGAGGTGTCTGTGTCAGGCTGGGTGCTGTGTGCACGCATGCACACACGCTGCCCCTTGGTATCCATGAAGAAATCCAGTGCAGTGTACATAAGGTCTGGTGGGGTCAGCTTTGGTTTGTCTTCCAGATGGGTTCTGGCTGGCCTGGAAGTTTTTAGCTGTGGACTTGAGGGTTGCTGAACAATCTGGTTTTGCACAGTAGCCATGTGTTTGTTGGGAGGTTTGTGGTATCTAAAAGGTGGCAACTGTAGTGAAATCCCCAGAAATGGAATATCCCAGTGTGCAACTGTCTTGTGGCTTTTTTTAAAGTGGAGGGTGTAGCTGAAATGTTGTGTAAAGTTGTTTATAATTTGTTGTATTTGTCTTCTCTTATGACAGTGATCCGAGCTAAAGTTGTGGGGAAGAAGCTCATGAAAGATGGACCATTTGGAACGATGCGATACACAGTGAAACAGATGAAGGTAAGTTTGCAGATATTTCACATAGGCTCATAGATAGGATTATGTTTCTAATTAACATGTAATAACAAACAGAGTTTGCATGCTTAAAATAACAGCACTTCAACTTTTTGTATGGGTCAGCCAGAATGGAAGGTAACCAGCAATTGGTAGGAATTTTCCTGGAGAGGGGAAAGGAGCAGGAAGAGGTAATTCCTGACATACAATACTGCATACCTGAATTCTTCCTTGATTTTAAAGATTTCTGGTAGTAAAAGATGCCAAATGGGCTTCTCTAGATGCTGGAGTCCTGCTTGTGCTCAACATACACAGTTTACCATGCAGCACGTTCATTAAATTCAAGATGTGGTGGTGGTAGGGGGTCTGCCAGCCTTGGGAGTGTGGTCTTTCATCTCTTCCTTCCTTGCATTCGTTGTGAACCATGAGCTAGAATGATGGCATTTTTTTCCATGTACAGAACAAATGAAACTTGTATAGTGAAGCTCTATATAAAAGCTAAACCAAATACTGTAGCTTTCAAAGATCATCAGCTCAGAAGAGCTGTAAAGTACTGACTCAGAGATGAAAAAAGGTAGATTCTCTGCACCAGTTGCTTGGTTTCTTTACTTCTTTTCAGAGCTCTAATTCATTGCTGCACAAACTGCACTCAACCTGCTGCTTTGGACTAATTTTTTTTTCTTAAACTGACCCTTTGTTATGTAATGCTAAAAATCAGCCCTAGATTGTTTTTCTTGGCTATGCCATTACAGTCATAAGACTGGTTTATGTCTTTTAAAAAAAAAAAAAAAAGAAAGGGAATGGAAAAACTTGGCAGAGACTGCAGAAATCTGAAACATATTAGACAAAGTAAAGGTTCAGAAAAAAACAGTCACTTGCCTGCCTCATAACAGTAACTCTCTTTATAAGGCAGTTTATAGCTAAGCACGAAAGCTGGGAGGAGGAGACGCAAAGCCTGTTTCATAAGCTATCGCAAAACCGCACACGTAGCCAAATCTGGTCCTGGCATGGCTAAGACCACTAGCGTGCTTGCACTTTGACTAAGAGAGCACAAGGTGCTGGGCTTACTCATTTTCTTAATCTTAAAAATTTCTTTTTAATTTTCAAAAGGAAATATATTTGTCAATTAATTTGTATTTGTAAAAAATGCAACTGGTTATGTTGGCAACAGTAAATCAATGCTGCCACTTATTTTTTTAATGACTGTCACTGGCCTCATCAGGCTTGCAGCACTTTCTGCTGTTGTCCAGTTTTGTCACTCTCCAGCTCAGCAAGTGTACCCCACTTCACAAAGCTACTCAGTCACAGAGTCATTAAGGTTGGAAGAGACCTCTAAGATCGTAAAGTCCAATCATCAACCTAACATCACCATGCCCACTAAACCGTGTCCTGAAGTGCCACATCCACATGGTTTTTGAACACCTCCAGGGATGGTGACTCCACCACCTCCCTGGGCAGCTTGTTCCAGTGCTTGATCACTCTTTCAGTAAATAAATTTTTCCTAATATCCAGTCTAACCCTAATATCCAATCCGTGTCCACATGCTGGTTTCATCTTGGTCTGTCCAGGACCTCTACTTCCCCTCCTACTCAGTTCCAAGAGTTTAGGGCTTTGTGTTTTAATATATGACCGTGAACAGGGTCCAGTGGTGATCTAGAATGACAGTAGCACCCAAAATTATATACTACCCTTTACCACCATAACATTAGCCTCTCTCCTCACTAATGATGCAGCCTGCCCCACTGTCAGGCAGTGAGCTGCAGTGTCAGAGATCTCAAGCAGCATTAAGCATTCCTCCTCTGACCTAGACACCTGCAGCAGTGTCCCTGCTACAAATAAAAAGCTTCCATGTGTCTTTTGGAATGAGGAGGAGCATAAGCCCAGGCAAGGTGAGCATGTTGAGTGGAGCAGGAGCCACTCTACAGTCAATAGGCACCATTGGGGGATTGGACTAGATGATCTTTTGAGGTCCCTTCCAATCCCTAACGTTCTGTGATTCTGTGATTCTGTGTGATTGTGTCAATCTTTAAATAAGATGCCTGTGCTGGCCATTTTTGTTGGATTATTTTGCAGCACATGGCCAGGGCATTTACAGGAGTGACTGCAGTAGTCTGCAATGTCCTTGCACCAAGACCACAAGAAAACAATTTGCCTTTTTGCAGGAGCAGTTCCCTGGTGTTTTGCTGGGAAGCTACATGTCCAACAAAAGCAAGATTGATTTTTTTTTTTTTTTTTTTTAAAGGGGTGATTGTGTGTTGGTCAAACATCCTCTATGCCTGCTACATAGATGGTGGGCTGGTGAGATGCTGCATTGCACACTTAACCGTGACCTTTGGCAGGAAGGAACCTGGAGCAGTCAAAGTGCTCAGCAGAACTGCAGTGTCTGGAGGATGTAGTACTTGATAAACGAACAAACCAAGTGTCTTCTTTGAAACCCTGATGTCTTTCTGCTGAGCTCAGAGGCTTCAGTATAAAGAGGGATTCAGCTCCATACACTGGGGGACCTCAGAATGATGCAGCAGATCTCTCCTTTGCTTGCCCCAGTGAAAGGTGACTGTCCTCCGGCTGAAAAGAAAACCAAGGAGGCCTATGGCTCTGCGCAGCTGCATGGGAACAACTCTGAAGATAAAACTAACACGTCAGTGTTTTTTGGCCACCTATAAACCCATCTGCACCTGCAGATGAAAAATAAACAAGCCATTTAGTTTATCAGCGTGTACTGAATTGCCTGTGAAAAGCACTGAGAGCCTTAAAAGGCAACAAACAATCTTTGTATTTCTTTCATGGGTTCCTTGGAGTTTGCTGTGGCTGATTCTTGCTCTCACTAACACTCCTGAACTCATTGCTGAATTTCATAACTAAACCAGTTTAGGGCCTGAACATGAGCATGAGGTCAGCCCACAGGCACAGAACAGCACCGGGCTTTCTAGCGTTCAGATTTGTTGTCTAAAGACGACTTACACTTTTTCAAGTACCCTCTGCTGTTCCCCACTGCTTTCTCAAGTAATTTAAGAATATTTCAAGATCACATGTCAGAAATCTGCACTGATCTAACCCTTGCATGTTCTGTGATGCTGCTGTGCATTCTGAGAATGGCCTAAACCTATTTCAGGAAACTGCAAAGGAGACAAGGAGATAAGATATTCCTACTCCATGTACACAAACAGTCCTGGTTGACCATGGCAGCACTCTTCATAGGCTCCCAGAAGCAATGAGGCTTTCCTTGGTTTGTTGCTAATCTGTAAAATGAGTCTAAGGGGTGTAACCTGATAGTCCCAAGAGGAAAGAAGTGGAGTGGGATTAATTTAGTTTAATTTTAGACACACTAAAATGAGGTGTTGAGTCTTCCCTGCTCTCTTGATTGTCAATGGAGAGAGACAGGAGCCACCAAAGTGTAATTCAGCCCACGAGTTGTAGACAGCTATTTTAGGATGGACTGAGTTGTTCTGGATGTGCCCATCCTTAGCGTTTGACTAAAGAGGATGTCTAACTCATACAAAGCACTTAAATTTTTGGTAGCTGAAGGTTAGGCCAGGTGACTCCAAGCCTTAATATCTAGTGTGACCTCACTGGAGAGGGGCAGAGGGAAGAACATAGTATCCCAGGGTGAAGTTAATCATGCAGCAGGAGCCACCACAGGATTTGCATGTGAATTTCTGAGGCAGTATGGGGGCTGCTGAGGGGATTGCTGACACAGCTGGAAGTTGAGCAGCACTAGCAGACACCACCATGTGATGCTTGCTAATACTTTGTTCCCTGTCATTACGTTTCTGAAAATATACATTTGTGGCGACAGGAGGACTCTGAGAGTAGCAGTTAGGAGAGAAACTAGCTTTATGGTTGGTTTTCTTCTGGCTCGTCTAATAGTGCTTCCAGAATACTTTGTGTATCCAAAAATAATACTTAAGGTATTGTTTTATTTGTTTTGAAAGAGGACATCTGTAGAAGATTCTCTTTTGCCAAATTATCTTTTTGCCTTCCTTGAGAACCAAGGCCACAGTGAATTTTCTTCAGTCACACACACACAGAATTGCTCAGTTGGAAAAGACTTCTGAGATCATCATGTCCAACTGTTCCTGTCTACCCACTAAACCATATCCTTAAGTACCTCATCGACCCACTCTTTAAATACATCCAGGGATGGTGACTCCACCACCTCCCTGGGCAGCCTGTTCCAGCTTCTGGCGACCCTCTCAGTGAAGAACTTCTTCCTTGTCTCTAACCTGAACCTCCCTTGGCACGGCTTGGTGCCGTTTCCCCTTGTTCTATCCCCCATCACCTGGGAGAAGAGACCAGCACCCACCTCTCTACAGCCTCCCTTTAGGTAGTTGTAGGTGGTGATGAGGTCTCCCCTCACTGGAGTCATCGGAGGATGAGGCAGGCCCTGTCTGCCCCCAACACTGATTCAGTTAGCGTGACAGTTGCTAGTGTTGATGAGGGTCACTGAGGGGTGAGCTGAAGTTCCTTTTTTTTGAGAGACTGATCATACTTCTTTCAGCAGCCCCGGTGGTGCTGTCCCTGATGGTAATGTGATCAGAAAATTAGGTCCAGGAGTCAAAAACCAAACATCGGTTCATCATCACTGGTTACTTCATAGGCAGTCTTGTCGAGCTTGATGGTGCGGATGATGTGAGGAGTGAAGACTGTAAGGGTCCTGTAGGAAGGGCCTGAGCATCTTCTAAGAGGAATGGTTAGCCTGGCTTGTAGCCCTTTCTGCAGGGGGAGAAATGGGCTCGAAGCGTGCCTGTGCTCATGTAGACTTTATGGCACAGGTACTTAATTAACCCAACACTACTTGGAGCTTAGCACTGAGTGACATATCACTTGTACCACACATGCATGGCATACAGCTCTTTGCAGCACAGATAGTGCACTGCCTGGGGAGACGGAGCAGCCCCAGCTCTTATCTTTGCCAGTCTTATCTGCTTAGATACTGTTATCATAGCTTCTCGCCCACTAGAATGGGCTCTAAAGCAAGGCAAGGCTGTTCTACAGACCAGGAACAAAAGTGTACTGAAGGCTAAATAATTCAGCCGAGGACAGACAGGATGCCTGTGCCAGAATCTAGATCCCCAGCTATCTTGAGCATAATTGGAAAATCTGAGTAGGTCATCCCATACCAAGAAAGCTGCAGGGATAAAACAGATTAGGGCAAGGTTTAGTTCTTCCATATTCAGTGTAAGAATATGCTCTTTGCTCACTTATGGGCACAATGGCTTATTCCAAACATGATCTGTGAGCTTTTATTGATACAGCATGATTGATTTTTAAAAATGCTTTCCTTGCATATTTTTTGGGTGTAGAGGGAAGGCTGGAAAATGCAAACCCTTTAGCATGTCCTTTTCTCTGCGTAGCAGTGCTGTTACTGAGTTGTGATACTGTTACAAGGTTATGCCGATTTGAGTAATATAACTAAGGAAAAAATACCTGACAGGCATTGGATGGATGCTGAGAAGATAGTTTGACTATCAGCATAGCAGAATTAGTACTATTTTTTATTATATGTAGTATCTGGGCCTAGCATAAAATCTGTTACAACAACAAGCATCCTTTTATTGACTTCACCGAGGTAAAAATCACGCCCATAATACCAGAGAGAATAGCACTGATGAATTCTGCAGAATAAAAAGGTTTGTTGATTTTAAAGGAGGACGGAGGATAGTGAGAAATGAACGAATAACAATACATACCTAGGGATAATAGGGGGCTTGAAGAAATAGAAAATACAACGTGGAGGAGGGTGCTACTGCTCAAGTGACACAGCAGCAAGGATCTGTATCTCTGTGATTGTTTGGGACTTTTCCTTTTTTGCCTCACTTTAATATTTACAGTTAAACTGAATGTGAGTGTGCTCTCTACCAATAAAGCTGACAGAGAAAAAGGTAGGCTGGCAAATGCTATGAAACTGTGATTCTCTCTGACTTCTCTTTTTTAAATTTTCAATATTGGCTGTTGAGGAATAGAGACTGAATACTTTGAAAAGATAACCAAATTTTAAAGATTAAATTTGGAGAAAAAGCATCCTCAGTGTTCCAGAATTAGGATATGTTTTATTTGGTCCAGTATGTGCATGCAGTGGTTGTTTCATTGCTATGCAAAGACTTCATTATGCTACTAATAGGCATGCACGAGTTTCTCCAAATTGCAGCAGTAAGGTCAGGTCAGATAGGGACATGTGCTAATTTCTGACTGAATCCAACTGCCAGTATATCTGTGGGTTCATATTTCAATTAAACTGAACTGTATGTTTGCTTCCACTTAAGAAAGATTATGAAAAAGGAGAAGGAGCATAAAGGAATTATGTATACATGATATTTTTTTTATGGTGCCTATCAATACCAGGCTAATTTTAGGAGATGGTGTAGAATTCTCTTTCTACCTTCATTTAGTTAGTAGAGAAACATTAAGTCCTTGCTGAGGTCAGCAGGAGTTGTGTATGCTAGGTGTTTGGGGAGGAGGTGTCTGACTTCATGACTTAGATCAAGTGCCAAATGTTTGACACTCTTATAGCAGCAACAGTGGAAAACAGAGTCATTGTTTAAAAGAAAGATCCCTTAGTGCAGAAGAAATTGTTTAAATGACATGAAGGAGAAAGATTCCAAACCTGAAATAACTTAATTTCTCCCTAATTATGAGCTATGTAAGGAAAAACAAAGTGTTCAGGATGTTGGCAGAACTTGCAGTGTTGGCGCTTTGCTCACTCAGTGTCACTGGAACTAATGAGAGTGGGGAAAAGGGGTCCTTGTGCTGAATTGCAATGGCTTGTTAACAGGTGGGTGTTCTCTACCAGCAGATCTGTGGGGAGACTTGCATCACACTCCAGCTTGTGCTATTAGTCCTTCACCTTTGTAAACACTAAAAGGTCACTGCTTGCCACCACAATCTAGGAATATAGATTGTAAAGAATCCGAGTGAAAAGTCATCATCTTGAAATTACTTAAAGCATTTTTTTTTGTTTCTCTAGATGTACAGGGGCTTCCAGATAATGCCACATGTTCAGTACATCTACACAGAAGCTTCTGAGAGTCTTTGTGGAGTCAAGCTGGAGGTCAACAAGTACCAATATCTGATTACAGGTAAAGGGCAGTGTACTTCTTCATAATCCAAACCTCTTCTGTTCTGTGCATACACCTGCTAAGGACATGGGCAGCTGTGTAGACAGCTGTATACACAGCTTCTTAAGTGTTAAGATGGCCAAAGTATTTTGCTGTTCAGTTATTTTTTAATGCTGAGAGTCATTTAACTCTCTAGATTTCTTTCTCTTTCCTTAAGTATCTCTTACACCCAGCCATGTTGTGACAGATATGGTGTATGACAGCGCACAGCTGTCAGTTCATACCTGAGCTGGCATGTCTGTCACAGGGACCTGGTTGCTACTCGGCTCTGCCAAAAATGGAAGATCTCTTTTGGAATTCCTTGGTGAAATGCAGGCTGCTGAGATGGGGAGATGTGAGGAGATAGAGGTGTGGTAGTTGCCAAGTCTTGTTTCTAGAGGTGTCAGTTCGCTTAGATTTGCTCTGTTACCAAGAGGAGCTCGACAGCATCACTGCCCTGCATGTTGTTGCTGGTGCTTGCAGCTGGCACAATGCTCCTAACTTACAGAAGTGCTGTAATCTTGCTGGCCAGAGATTCCTGAACCAGTTAATAAAAAGAAACCAGTTGCTGAGCGGTGACTGAAGCCAAACATATTGAGAGCATTAGCAATCTCAGGAAATGAGAAAAGTGCTTGAGCTGAGAAGTGCTAACTTGTGACCATGTCTCTGTTTTCAAGGCCGCGTGTATGAAGGGAAGGTTTACACTGGTCTGTGCAACTGGTATGAGAAATGGGACCGGCTGACGCTGTCCCAGCGTAAAGGACTGAATCATCGTTACCATCTGGGCTGTGGATGCAAGGTATGTGTGTTTCTAGGTGGCATTTAGACATTCAAACCCGAGAATTCTGTGTTCCCTAGCTGGTAATACTAAAGATGCTGGTGAACAGCCAGGAAGAGAAATGGAGGACAACAACTTTTACAGGGAAAAAGTAAAGCCCAGCTTTAGTGTTGAGACTAGAGAAGAGACAATCAAATAAAGATGCAGTCTAAGCCATTTTAATGCCCTGTTGGAGTTAGTTGTGGTTGGGAAAGGTTTACACAATCCATGCAGAATCACTTGCAGGTGAAAGAAATCAGGTACGAGAGGCTTGGCAAGGTATGGTCAGCTTTTTTCCTGTGTAAACATTTTGAGTGCTTAAAACCTCACAGCCTGGCACTGGTACTAAGATTTTTACTTGTGGCCCAAGGCCTGTAAAAACTTAGACACAAACTCAACTTTTCTGCACCTGAAAAGCCCTTTTGACTCTAGAATTACCTGTGTATGTGACACTAAGCACATGTTTACTGAACTGAGGCTTAGTTTTGTCTTAGTAAGCAAGGTTTGAGGGAATGGAATTTTGAATGCCTTGGTTGTAGTAAAAAGATGTTTTATATAAATGCTGTTTTTCCATGTAGCCTTACCTGATTGTTCTTTACAATTACAGATTAGGCCCTGCTACTATTTGCCCTGCTTTGCCACCTCCAAGAATGAGTGCATTTGGACAGACATGCTCTCCAACTTCGGCCACTCAGGATACCAAGCAAAGCACTACGCCTGCATCCAAAGGATGGAAGGTTACTGCAGCTGGTACAGAGGATGGGCGCCTCCAGACAAAACGATAATCAATGCCACAGATCCCTGAGCACGCTATCCCTTCCTGATCTCCCCTCTCCCTGACTTGTGGCTGATCCTCCTTTGGACACTAACTCTTACCAGATCATGATGATGACAATGAAATTAGTGCCTGTTTTCATGCAAATTTTAGCACTTCGAACATTTAAAAAGGAAAAAAAAAAAGGAAAGAAAACAAAAAAAAGTCTGTGCTACCTTACTGAATTTGTAATCACCTTTTCCATTTTTTAATACCACTCATTTTGATCAGACGACATTTGGGAGCTTACTTTTGCACACCAGAGGGAAAATGGGAGGGGGGGGGGGAAGGAAAAAAAAAAGATGGAGCTCTTGCTCTCTTACACGTATCATTAGCTGTAGCAATATAATCTCTATTTTTTTAGGAAAACAAAAATCTAAAAACTATGCCAATTAGGCACTGTATTCTTCTATGCGCTGGCTTCCTGTCACCCCTCCTCATGCACTAAGTGCTGAAAATACATAGACAAATCTGTTTGATGGAAAACAGGTTTCATTAATCAGATTGGCAAATGAAACAAACTGAAAAGAAACTCAGCCTAAACTCTGGAAAAAATGACCTCCAAAAGAAATCCTCCTCTGTGGGAGAGATTTGCAATGTGATTGACTGCAGCAGTGGGAGAATTCACCTGGTGTGTCTGACCCCATCATCTGGTAAAAACGTTGTTGACTCATTGTCCTAGCTAGTTCAGTCACAGGGTGAATGCAACAGCACATTTAAAAGTTCTGGCTTTCCCCAGAACAAAAGAGAGTATTTTGTATTTTTGTTGTTTAAAAAAACAAAAGCCCCATCCCCTATGTTCAGGGAGGTAACTCCACCTTCAGCAGAGCAGACCAGTGCTGTGCCATCCTGTTTGGAGCAGCATTAGCTCATGAAATTTTTGCAGCTTAGCTTCAACAGCAAAACCAGCTCATGAACACCTTAAACCAAACAGATGCAAAAATACGATCTGTAAATCAATCACACAGAAGGTGGAAAGGGGAGACTTGCTAGAGCTCTTACTATTAAAAAAAAAAATCTATTGCCAAAATAGTGTTTTGCTGAACTAAGATGTATATACACATAATGACATAAGCTATTTTTGACAGGATGTGGATTTTTTTGGTGTTATAAACAAAAGAATGGTTTGACTGTGTTTTAAAGACAGAAATATTGACATTCCGAGTCAGTGAGGAGTTTTGAAGATACTGAAGCTCCAGTGTATCTGCAGTAGTTGCTACAGTCATCGTTTCCTCTGTACCTCCTTGCACCACGGTTCCTCCCCTGCAGCTACACTGGCCGCCATTTGTTTATATAGTGAAAGGAAGTGCGTGTGGGGGGTAGGCAGGGAAAAGTGGTCTCCTAATAAGTGCTGGCTGGGATCATAACATTTCAGCTGCCCAGAGGATTCCTTGTGTGTCAAGGGCTGTGTTTCCCTCTAGGCACTGTTAAGCATAGCTCTGTGCATGTGCTTTTACCGTGTCCTGCAGTGATGTGGGAGGAGAAGCCTTACTGTCTTGTGCTTTGCTGTTGACTGGAGAAGTTTTTTTTGTTCTATTTTTTTTTATTAAGAAAACTATAATATAATTTTTCTTATCAAATAAAAGTATTTTAAGTTTTAATGACGGTGAAGAAGGGGTGCTGACAAAATGGGTGACTGAATTTTGGATGGGGAGGGCTTGGGCAGGGAGAAGATTACGCTTAACTTCATTTTTGTATTATTATGATTATTTATCTTAAGTTTCCATATATCTTCAGTTCATTCCACTTAGAAAGCAGAGCTGCCACCAGCAGAAAAAAGTGTTGCGGTGATTCCAGCCCGGGGCAATACAGCATTTTAAAGTCAGTGACCTCAATTACTGGAGAGTTGTTTGGGGCCTCTTCAACAAATGGAAAGGAAAGGGTGTCCCAGATGGGCCCTGGTGTGTTTTTATGTTCCTTGCTGCTACCAGAGCTTTGCCAGATGTACATCCCCTGAAATGCCCCATTTATTAGATGAATTGTTGCAGCAGAAAGTGTGTAGCTTCATCTTTAACGTGAGCTTTAATGGGCATTTTCAAAGAGTTGATGTAAGAGGTGCCTTGGTCTGCTGTGTATTTTTTCCCAGCTGCTCTGAGTGGCAACACAGCACAAAAAAACATTCAAAGTCTGTTGGATTTTCCTGTGGTTCAGGCTTGGAACACTTTTTTGAAAAGTCCTCTGTCCTGTGACTGCTCCTAAATTGTGGGTTGGAGATGAGAGGAAGAGCAGGGTGCTTCACAGCACCCATCATAGGATCAGCTGGTGGGTTGCCGCTTTGTGGCAGAGTACGGGGTTGGGCTTTGGACACAGTGGAGTTATCTCCGCACCACTGAGGAAATCACTGAGAGTCACTGAGGGGAGGGAGGAGCCAGCCTCGCCACCCTCACTTTGCGTCGCGTGGACTCGGCATCGCTGGAGATGGCCCTTCTCATGCTCGAGGAGACTTTGCAAAGCTGACGTCTCCTTGAGCTGCAGCCACTTTTCATGGCTGTGGAAGGCTAAATGAAAATGCCTGTTGATGCAGTGAAGTGTTGATTTGAGTTTTCATTTAACTGCAGCTCTGCATATTTTACCTGTCACTGATTCATTTAGCTAGCTGAGACATCACAGTATTGCACTCAAATTATTGTGAAAATATTTACATTCTAATGCTATGAGGACTTGTGTCCGTAAGTAGGATATAATGTAGCTATGTGCTTTGTAAACAACAAAACAGCAGCCACATTACCAGAAAACAATGAATATTCCCATTTTATATTGCAGATGGTAAAATATTTCTGAGATGCAGACAGCTAGACCAGCAGAGGTGAGGGTTTGATTGCAAATCTTTCCCTTTGCTGTGTAAAGAAACAGTTGTTATGGCTTTTAAAAATGTGGAGCCAAAAGGAGGGGGAAGAATCCAGTAAAAATACATTTCTTTTGGGAGGCTTCTTAATTTTGTTTCTGTGCATGCTATCAGGGACGTGTATTTCTTGGGCTAAGCTTTAGTTAGTGCTTGCTTTAAGAACCTGGCCGAAAGCTCCCTTGAAGCAGGAGGGAGCCATTAAATAGATTGAACAGGCTCTAGACTCAAAGACCTCTTCCTTTCTGTCTGCTCTCCCTTCTTGTGCCCTGCTAATTTGCTTCTGCCTGCCAATAGGCAAGACCCTCTCCCTCATTACAGCAGGGCATGCGATATGGGGGAACACCAGGCATGGAGATGTGAGGAGGCAGGTGTGAAGTTCTCCCCAAAATGTCAGGATATGGAGCATACAATGGCTTGCAGCAGCACAAATACCTTTCTGTCACCTCTGACGTGCTCCTCACTTCACCTAAGGTTAAAGAGGACCTGGCAATGGCACAGCTCATGTGGGCATGACCTTTGGGCACATACAGGGCTTTTACCCCTGCCCCCCCCCCCAACACTTTAGATATACAAACATTATTAAAAGTACTTCTTAAAGTGCATAGCTCATTTCTAGACTGTTGCTGTTTGCTTTCTTATTTATAGATACTTATTTGATTGAGTGTTTTCCCCTCTAGTATTACAAAAAATTATGAAAAATAATATTGAAGGTTTGGGATTTGATTCGATTTTCATTTTCCAAAGTGGAGCAGGTAGAGAGCAGGAGTGCATGGAGTACCTTGAATAAAGTCCTCTTGTAGGAGGCTTCCACCTCCCCTGTATAGGACAAAACCCTCATTTTAGGTCTAAATTTCCCATATTTTGACAATTTACATGATCCTTTAGGTTAGAACTGTTCTAAAACCCAAATATATCACCATATCCCATTCATACTTGGCCAGACAGAAATGCTGCCTCCAGGTGATGGGAAGCATGCTGTTACGTTTTTTACAGTAAGGACTGCTCAAAGTAAAGGCCTCCATGGGAACAAGTTTCAGTTCTTTCAGATGTCTCTGAAAATGTATCTCACTTGTAATGTATTTGATAGCTTAAAGGGCAGAACAAAATTTAGAGAACTGCAGAAATTTTTTGTCTTTTTTTTTAGAATTAGTGTCTTTTGGGGCTACTGGTCTTGAAAAAAATCTTAAAAATAGGTTAAAGAGTTGCTGCTGCTTTGCCTGTGCTGGCTTCTCCTTCTCTCCGACGCTGTTCTTCCTTCATAGAGCCACTCTGCTGTTCCTGATAGTCATGGAAACTTGGGGAGGGAACCAAACCCGTGTGAAAAATCTTGTCCAGAAGGAATGTATTTGTTGCTAAATTTTCTAGCACTGTTTACAGTTTTCCTCCATGTTATTTATAAATTTTATATTCAGTGAATGTATATTGTCTTTTAAGGTAATGTTGCATAATGTTCACTTTTTATAGTGTCCTTTTATTCTAAACAGTAAAGTGGTTTTATTTCTATCACAGACATTCTGTCTCTGCTTCACTTATATTAGTTTCTGTCCATTTCAAATGTGCACAAATGGATTTGCAAGTGGATTTATTAATTTCCTTCCCTTTCTTGATACTGTTTTATTGGGCCCAAAGCAGATATTCCACCTCTGGCAGTTTTAGCTTTTTTGGCAAACATCCGTCCAGTAGTCCCTCTCTTTTTTTAAGAGGTTGATCTCTCTAAGAATTATTATTGGGGTCGTAAGCCCAGGAGAAGCAAAAAATCCCTTTTGAAGTTAATGTATGGCACTTGTTAACTGGCCATAGGGGGTCACTGCAGAGCAAGGCAGTCATTATGGCTGTCCTGTAGCATCAGTAGGGCCTTGGGAGAACAGTTGATGCCAGATTGCTCTTATTTCCAGTAAACTGATAACCAGGGAAGGGTTGAAAGGTACGTGGCAAAGGAAAAAGAGATTAATCTTTTGGGTCTTTTCAGCTGTGAAATATCTGAGCCTTGTGTCCTCTTTAGGTTTGCTGTTTAAGGCTGGTTAAAAATGCCCTCTTGTCCTCAGAAGGAGGCTTCAGAAAAAGCGTTTTCAACTAAATTAAAATAGTTTATATCACTTGTGGAAAAATCTTTATTCTCTGCTCAGATGAAAGAAGGAAACAGCTTTTTTAAAATCTGCTCTGTATTTAATCCAAAGATTCAGAGAGAAAGCTTTGGACATAAAAGGATGAGTATCTCTTGTGAGAACTTCATTGCTTAAAGTATATCACCTTCCAAAGAGCTAAACCCATAACATCAGTTATAAACACTGCCAGGGGGTCAGCCATCAAAGGATCACAGCATATTTTATGAGTGCTAACTGCTAGAGCTTGAAAATGCCTCCAGGAATGGGAAGCAAAAGAGTGGTAAAGAGGGATCATTATATTCCTGCCTGACACATAGAGAAGCTGATGGGCGAGCAACCTTCACAGGTATTTGATGGAGTGATGATTGCAATGGAGCTTGCTTGGCTTAAGCATATGCCCTCTCAGCCTCTCACAGCCCAGGATACTGTGGAGATGCATCTAGAAAAGATCTTGAGAAGTTACATTAATTCAATCTGTGATGCAGACTGCCCACCTGGAAAGGGCCTGAATTTGACCAAGTGTACAGTGTGTTGCTTGTGTAAATATTTGGAAAGTGACTGCTCTAAACCAGATGACTCAAGATTGCATATCAACAATAGTGTTTGTGTTCAGGTGAGATTATCTACAGTTTTAAAAGGTTTCTGTATTCTTTTGGAAGTAAGCAATAGTGTCTGCATGTAAGCAATAGCATCTCTATGTAGGTGATCAGTTATAAAGACTACAAACATCAAATTATGATCAGTGTTCAACTCAACCAAGCTGCTGTACTGGTAACAAATGCATTTACATACTGAGGAATCAAGATTAAATTTCCAGACAAGAAAATCATGCTGAAAGTGCTGCTAGCTAACATATTTGCAGTGAAAACCTTGATCAAATCTTCCAGAAATACCATTTCTGAAGTGATGGCCAAACAAAGACAATTGTCCTGAAGCATTACATGTGTCACAAAACCATTTTTATAAATCGGTGGGAATTAAATGCAACAGGACTTATCAATTAATTTGTATCAAAAGTCTGCAACAAACTGTCACATAGTGTTTAAGCACCATCCATTTCTTTATGTCTTAAATAATAATACCACTCTTACCACCACATTGCTCACAGCTCTCGTGACTGCACTTACCTTCATGATGTGCCTGTGAAGTATGGGAGTGCTGTTGTCCACACAGCACAGGTAGAGAACAGAGTATTGGAAGAGAAAGATGGAGGACTGGCATTTCAAGGTATTCAGGTACATGGATGGGATTTTTCACAAGACCCTGAATGAGGCATCCTTT
The DNA here is from genome assembly GCF_000695765.1 of Mesitornis unicolor. Taxonomy (NCBI): domain Eukaryota; kingdom Metazoa; phylum Chordata; class Aves; order Mesitornithiformes; family Mesitornithidae; genus Mesitornis; species Mesitornis unicolor. The sequence continues at coordinate 4,482 of NW_010202891.1, read as the reverse complement.
CAAATTTTGAAGGTCCCACTAGATGCCTGTATCCACTATCAGGTAGCTACACCCTATAATGCATTGTTGTTGGTCCACAGTGTCACAACAAATGCCTGATAAAAGAGGGGGTTGAATATTTCTGAGCCCTAGTTTGACAGTTCAAAAAGCCTCATCATCAGGCTGCCAATGCTGCTCGAGTTCACAATACAGCATGGGAAATAAGCTCAGCTAGCCAGTGGCTCACACAAGTGGTCATGTTTCACACAGGGTCTCAGCAAAGCCTCAGCCAGGTAAGAAGAGCCACTAATTCATGACTGTAATTTGGAAACAAAAATTCATGAAAGCCACACTTTTAATCCAGAGAAAACAAGAGACACAAACAGTTTTAAGCAAAGCCGCTTGCTTTACCATGTTCTCCAGGACTAAAGAAACCTACGCAGGTCTCTTTGGAGGGTGCCCTCAGAGTCTGGTGCAGTGCCCAGCAGCCACACAGGGCACTGAGTGTTTCGTTGTTGACAGGAAGAGTAGACCCCAGGGCCACTGCGCAAAGGAAACATTACAAGCTGAAGGAAACTCTTTTTCAAGAGCTCCAGTTTACTTTGAGTACCTGGTCAGGCTGACAAATGTTTCATGGATGGCAACCACGTGACAGACCAAGCAAACTGACATTGCAAAACAAACATCTCTTATGGCTCATGTCCCAAATATTCAATGTATTTTAAGCAATTTTAGGAGAGGTTAAAAAAGCCACTTAATATGAATAAAATTATTCCTTGCTCTAAGAGATGAGCTTTTGTTGACTAGATTTTTAAAATGGATTTTTGTTTTGGTTTTGAGCCTGTTTTCATTGTTCACTTTTAAGGGTCCATACATGGCCTGGGGGAGGGCTGGGCAAGAAAGGAAAGCGATTCCTGAGCAGTACTTTTTGCATATTGCTTTTAGCTAGTAATTCTCTGGAAGTAAAACTGAGGCTCTTCCCAACATTTCCACTGCCCTCTCTTGTGCCCAAGTCCCATTCCTTGCTTCTCCTCCCATCCATGCTGGTGTCAGAAGAAAGCAAAGATACTCACCATTTGCTTATGACTTGGGAAGAATGTTTGCTCCACGAGGGGGAACTTCTCAGGGCCCAGCGAGTGGAAGATTTTAATGAGCTGAGAGAACTTCAGGTGAGAGAGAGGAAACAAAAAACAGACACGGTGGATGTCAATGGCTTATTGTGTAAGAGGTAAGTGCTTGCAAAATGTTCCGATATGGGTGAAGGAGGTGAGAGAAACCTTTCCCACCTTGCTTTCTTGACCTGAAAGCAGTAAGAACATACAAAGTTGCTGTATTTGCCCAGGGCCAAGCCAGCCTGTGTACACAAGCTTGGACTAGAAGAGCAGAGAAGGGGTTCAAGAGCCGGAACAGGCTATGCTTTCCAAATGTGGCTGGGGTGGGGGCCCCTGCTTGGTAGAGGAGAGGCCTCAGAGGATTGATCAGGCAGGAAATCAGTGCCACCACCCCTGAGCAGAGACAAAATAAAGCAAAGCTCTCCCTTGGATCTCTGCCCCACAGCCAGATCAAAGCAAAGCACGTTCCTGGTTTGAGTGTTGAGCCAAGGAAGCATGAGCTCACTGTCAGTCATAACTCACATTTGTTATGAATGGAGGGTCTCCCAACAGCCCGTCATGCATGGCAGGAGAAAGGGGAGATCATCTGTCACCCCTGTCCCCTCTACCAGTGAGGTCTGAGGGAGGTACCAGCCTGTAAGGACGGTATCTAGAGATAGTATTGATGTAGCATCAGTGGGGAAAGCAGCAGTGGTGGTATTTCACATACAAGTGAACATTCGCAATTGTCCCAACCTGTCAGCATGAACTTCACCATTATCGTCACCATCATCATTGGTGATCATCATATAAACTGTTTATCTTTCGGATTGTGCCCAGCCAGACACAAAGCTCCCCATGGTAGGACTGAGTGTTGATTTCAGTTCATGTTTCAAAACCCCAACAGAAGTGTAGCATGGCAAATTCCTGCTTCGCTTCGGCCATCTGTGAAGCGAGCAGTCTATTCTGTGCATTTTCTGCAGCTTCCCTGCTCAATCTATCATTCACCAGCTGGGAAAAAAAGCCAAAATTGTAAGAGAGAAACTTAACCATGACAGAAAATGTTGCTGAAGCTGGATTGGTATGCCAAAGAGAGTAAGAGGTAGGATATCTCTCTATCTCTCTCCCTTTCTCTCTTTCTCTCTTTCTCTCTGTCTCTCTATCTATCAGAAACCTTCTGGATCGCAGGAGCAACTTAGATTCCTTACAATCACATCTCTGGCCATTCTGCTTTCTCTCTGTAAAGCTACAGCCCCGTCACTGTGGTCAATGCTGAACTGGCGGTGCTGTTGGTGGTTGTGGTTGGATTGGCAGCCTTGCAGAAGTGGGAGTAAAGCTGAATAAGGTAGCTTGGTTATTCTCATGGATGTTAACAGAATGAAACAATTGGTGATTGCTCGACAGGTAAGAATTTTGGTTCCTGCTGAGTTGGTAAATGTGACTGAATTCCCCATTGATGTCCTATTTGCAAAGTAATTTAGAAACTGAATTTAGTTTTCTGAACCCCTTGGAATTTGGTAAAATTGAGTTAAATTAATAAAGGTCTTCAGTCTGGGCCAAGTGTCACTGTAAAACCTTTACACAAAAGTTCCTCATCAAAGCTAGAGAAGCATCCATCTTGAAGAAGATCTTTATGAGGGAGGTAACACATCCCTTTATGAGGGAAGGAGACGGACATCTAGGGAGCAAGGGAGGGGAAAGTCCCCTTTCCTCCCAGTAGCATCAGCTGCCTAACCTTACATGTTCTGAGTACTTCTGAGCAATGGCTGAAGCCAGTAAATGTACCAAATGGCAACCTCAAGGTTAAATTGCAGATAAAGAGAGCGCTACTGAAAATATTTTCGGCCACGTACCTATATTAGGGCTCTTGTCCCTCTTACTGGGCTAGTCTAAGCAAAAGCATCTCTGTATAAGAAGTTGAAACTTCACTTGGTGGTGGAGAAATACCCCTTTGGGAGTTAAAGGGTGGTGTAAGTGTAAAATGAAAAGAAAAGCAACCAGTGTGCAAAATAATTTGGCTGAAAGGTGTGTGCCAGACCCAGGCCACACACTGAAGAGGCTGCTGCCAGCAGATTTGCAGACAAATGCAAAGAATACTTTTCCTAATCTTGTAGGTCAAAATGTGGCATTTAAGAAAACCCAGAAAACATCAAGAGGCGGCATATCCCATCACCAACACCACCACTCCCTCACATGCATCAGCAGATAAGAGAAAAACTCCCCGTGTAGAATAATTATTATTGGCAAGGAGGGTATTGATGTTGGGGAAAGAGGACAGCTTACTTCTCTTAACTACTTGCACTAGCCCTGCACGTCCTAGAGAAGAAAAATAAAGCCCTGTTTTGACTAGCAAAGTGAGCAAACAGGGCTTAAAAGTTAAACAGAAAGAGACAGAGACGGGGGAGGAGGAAAAACACCCTGGCTGAGAGCAGGACATGCCCCTTGCTGTGCGTGCACACAGCCCTGGTGAACCACGGGCGCCGTGACTTGCAAGTGACATACGTTAATCTTGGGAAAACAGCTCAAACAAAATAACTGGAACAACTGTACAGCTGACAAACAGCATTCTGACTTGTTCCTTGGGCTTCCTTTTGAAGCATACAGCCCTTGGCTTTTGCTCAAATAACAAGCACTTCAGATGGACAGATGAGAGACTCGGCCATCTGGGAGCCTTCTCAATGGGCCAAGCCTGCAAAAAGGTCTGGCTTTGGTATTGACCCTCATGGGATGATTGCCTCCTTTTTTCTTTTTTTTTTTTTTGGCAATTGTTAGGGACGTGCTGTTGGCAAAGAGTCACCCTTGTTGCACAGTGCAGTCGCCTCTTAGATACCTGAGAGCAGAGCTCGAGTAGCACCTCCCAGGGCATCTTAGATGAGTTGGGATGTTATTGTCTCAGTAGCTCAGCTAGATATGATTGCCCTTTCCACATTTTGGTATAAGTTCTTACTTTCTGTGTTCCGACTGGTCTTAATGAGGTTGTACCCAGACCGCAAAGGAAGACACGGGGCAAAACATTGTGGCAGTGTCTGGGTTTTAATTAACTAGATACACGAGTGAAATGATTTGCCTGGGCTGGTTGGACATCAGAGTTTCTTTCAGGGAGTCTTTACAGAGAAATAAAAAGATCCATTCAGGTCTCAAGGCCTTTTGCACATTTTAAAAATGTCTAGGTTGTCAGGGAGCCTATATCCCTTGACAGGAATAGTTTGGCTGAGAGTCTCTTGGACTCTGTAGATGACTGCCTTCAAGATTCATATTGACTCCTGTCTTACAGATGCAAAAATTGTCTTACAACGTTACTGCATGTAATATGAGTACTACTATGAGCATTGTTCCCACTTGTATTGGATTTTTTGTGAGGGGTTTTTGGTTGTGTCTTTTTTAATGGGGGAAGGGCTATGGAGATGGCCCT
>NW_010202890.1:1611-2790 GCF_000695765.1 Mesitornis unicolor | reverse complement strand
CTGAAACCTATAACAATGTTTTATCACTTTGCTCCCATCAAACAGAGCATTGCAGTCCTTACAACATCGTGGTTTTCCTCAAGAGAAAATCGACTCTCAGATTCTGTCCCACTGAACCAGGACATGAGTTTAGGAAGGGGACAATCTGCAGGGGGATCTCCGGCCCTGTGACTCCCATCCGGCACTGGGGATGCGACCAATGTGGCCATGGCAGGGCCTGGCCAGTCACCGTGGTTCACTGTGGTCACCATGGTTGACCGAGTGAGCGGCACCACCACGGCCGCTGGGCGAGCAGGGAGGCAGCGGGGCACAGGGGAACCCTCGCAGCCGCGGCGCCGCAGGATTAGCACGGGGCTGTCATCCTGGAGAGCACACACTCCTGACACAAATCCTGAGCTGATGGGGGGAGCAGATAAGATGTCAGCAGTAACGATAGCCCCGCTCAATAAAATAAAACGAACTTTCAAGCGATTTTTTAAAAAAGAAAATGGATTCTGCTGGCATAATCTGACAACATACTGACGGTGGGAGCAGGCGTGCATCACGATAAAGGAAAATCCCAGCGGCAGCGTGCAGCCTCGTTGTATGAGCTGATACCCAGACAGCACCGATGATCCGCACCAGAGGAAAGCGCTGCAGGTCCCCGGCATCGACTTCACTGCACGGCTGCTGCTGCGATCCAGGGCTGCGTGCTCCTGCAGCCTCCTCCTTAAAGCTTCCGTCAGGCCAAGGTGGCTTTTGGCTGCCACGGCAGTGATGGGGGGAAGCCCTGTTGTGCACAGACCCCTTGTTTTGAGCCGTGGTGTCCTGGTTTACTACAGTTCACTACTTTTGAAAGAGTCAGAAATCTTGCCAAAACTTGCTATATGCTCCAGGAGGTAAGAGAGGCTAAGAAGTTTAAAAGCAGACAGAACTAAACCTAAGACTTACGTAGAGGAGTGTTGTATCTCTTGCACGTGAACCAGAGTTAAAAGCCTATAGGGAGGAGAATCAATTATGCTCAAAATACTGGAAGGGGAGAAAAAAATGTAGTGTTCTTAGTTGCAGTCTTCAGAAGGTGTATCTGAAAGATTAGTCAGTATCTGAAAGGAGGGGGTACCGAGGGGTTTGGGCTCTGCTTCCCAGGAACAAGCAATGGGATGAGAGGAAATGGCCTCAAGTTGTGCCAGGGGAGGGTGA
>NW_010202890.1:0-1599 GCF_000695765.1 Mesitornis unicolor | reverse complement strand
AATTTCTTCCCCAAAGGGTTCTCAGGGCCTGGCAGGGGCTGCCCAGGGCAGTGGTGGAGTCCCCATCCCTGGAGGGGTTTAAAAGATGAGTGGATGTCGTGCTTAGGGACACGGTCCAGTGGTGGACTTAGGGCTGTTTTGACAGTTAGACTCTATGATCTTGAAGGTCTTTTCCAACCAAAGTCACTCTGGGATCGCATGAATCCGGGGCGACCCCTTGCCCCATACGCCAGTCCAGGAACCCACCCCCTCCCAGCAGATGTGGTGCAGTTCATCGCCGACCCAACTCCCGTGGCGTTGCACGAAGCCGTGGTTGATGTCACTTCCACCCCACCTTGCTCACTGAGGTGTATTCTACAGCATCCCACGTCATTGCACTGCGCAGCACTTGCACTAAGGTATGAGATCATCACCGTGACGATGGACGGAGCCCCGCGTTTGCAATATTTGGCAGCAGCCCCTCCGTTGGTTCTGGAGAAGATGCCAGGGCTCGCAGATAACACCCAGATGTCGCAAGGGATTTGAAAAGAAGTTGAAAGGAACCCAAATAAATATATGCAAATGTATATATACACACGTACAGGTGACGGCACCCACCTCCCAGCCCAGCACTCCCGGTGCCCGCAGACCCCCATGGTGCTAATCCATCATTTGGGAGCCATCCCCTCCTGGAACTTATTTGTTATATTGCATTTCTGCACAGAGATGAGCGCTGAGTGGTAACCCCACAAAGCTGGCAACAGCTTCTTAGTGCAGGAGTCCTTTTATAGCCTAAAAAACGCAGAATTACCTTATCTCTAAGCCTACCAATATAACTTGCCTATACATTTGGCATACACATTGCTTACATTTAAAGTGGTAGTGCTTGATATGTATTATGTATGCTCAGAGGGTTGGGGCTTCTGTGAGCAGGGGGCTTCCCTGCTTCCTTCCCTATCAAAGAGACGAACTGCTGTGTTAGTGAGGCGAGTTTACAGTAACTTCACATAGTCAGTGCTCTCTGCTGTCAGTTCTACTCCTTGTAATTACCGCTCAAGGCCAAAGACATTTGTCATCAGTATCCCCCGTCCAACTCCTCTGCCTACCAAGATCACCTCAGTAAAGTTCTGACCTGGTTCTTTTGGCATCAAGGATGAGCTCAATAAAACTTCCCAGGCTGATCTGTCTTTTTCAATGACACCTCCTCTGATACATAAAATCCAGGACCATAGAATGGTTTGGGTTGAAGGGACCCCAAACCCCCCAGTCCAACCCCCATGGGCAGGGACACCTCCACCAGCCCAGGCTGCTCCAAGCCCCGTCCAACCTGGCCTTGGGCACTGCCAGGGAGGGGGCATCCACCGCTTCTCTGGGCACCCTGGGCCAGGGCCTCACCACCTCACAGGGAAGGACTTTTTTCCCATTATCCAGTCTAAATCTCCCCTCTTCCAGTTTAAAACCATTCCCCCTCGTTCTGTCACTCTGTGCATAAATTAAGTCAAGTTTATATTGGATTTTTGCTTTTTTTTCCATTCCAATGAAGAACGGACTTGTCATGAGGGAGCAGTGAGTACCCCTGCAGAAGCCTGGGTGCTGCTTTGGGATCTCCTGCCCTACCCA
>NW_010202889.1:43088-44937 GCF_000695765.1 Mesitornis unicolor | reverse complement strand
TCTATTCTATTCTATTCTATTCTATATTTAAGAAGTCTTTCATTATTTGACTTTGGATCTGAATTATTAATATTTTATTATGGTAAGCATTCTTATCAATACAGCTACTAAAATTATTTTCATAAATATATGAAGAAAAAGTATACATGAGTTTAAGGTGAAAAATACCTCCTCGTGTATTTAATAGACAGGCATTTCCAGGTTTAATTAATATGTTTTTCCCTAAAGTAAAGCAATTTAAAAAAGAAAAGGATCAGTTAAAATACAGTTACTTCTCTCTCACAGTTTTTGCATGTCTGTCATACAACATGAAAAAATAATGTGGACTTCTGTTTTCAGGACTGTAGTCCAATCAAGTTTACGAATTAGAAGTGAACTATTCCTACTACAGTTATTGAACAGTAAGAACAAATATCTTGTTTGATATAATAATGAAGTGGGGAGGGAGAAGAAGACTGAAGAATTGAACTAGGCTTGGCAGAATAAAGAAGAGGTCAGGAAGGAGTTATGATGATTAAAAAGTAAGAATTAGATTGAAAAATCAACTGAAAAGAAATGATTTTTCATTAACTAAAAACTGAACAATCAAATCTTAATCTCTACTCCTTATTAAGAATTCCATCAAAACCACATTCTTCCCATGAGTCAGATGCAGAAGACTGGCTTCTCTGTTAAGTAACAACACTTATGTGCCAGCGCATGCCACAGAATTTCCTGAATCACAGGAACCTGTTTCTCAGATCATATGTAATAGTCTGTGGCAAGGATGCCTTGTTTTCTTTTCTAAGAAAACCAGAGATGTGGTAATGAGACCTGACTTATATAGGTTTTATTCAGATAGAGTCAGAACATAGCTGGATTGCATCTAGGGATGTAGACAGCTGGAGATGGGAAACTGGCAATACTCCTGGATCCTGCAATACATATTTAGCTTCTCACAACATCAATACAGTTACAGTTAATAAGCTTGGCTTCACTGTTTTTTGGCTAGAAGACTGTATTATGGCCAATCACCATGCCAAAGCTAACCAATAAATGACATGCAGTAGTTTCTTCCACTTAGACTGCATCACACTGCTTGCTTTGGTTCCTTACAGAGAATCCTAGATCTCTCAGTTGAGCTTCAGTGCTCTTGATAGTTGCAGTTCTGCTTTTGGTGATAACCTCCTCAACAATTAGATTTATCAGAATCAAAGATAATTTCTTTAAAGAGTCACATTATTGGGTTTTTGGGCACATTATTCACTTATCTTATAACTAAAAAAAAAAAATCACTATCCATTGAAGAACAAATACCCCTATTCTTTGTTGTCAGAAACTGCAACAGAAAATGTATCCTATAAAATAACAAATTTTAAGTAAAACACAACTGCAACTAGATTTAAAATGTTTACCATCTTGTTCTTCCAGGACTGAAAATCTTAATCTGGCCAGTAACTCATAATTTGTTATTAATATTGAGCACTCATATATTTTTTCTCACCTCTTCTCAGGTATCAAAGCTCTACGGTTAGCAAAACAATCTGGGCCAAGATCATTCATAATAAACCAGTGTCAATTGCTGTAGGAGGCCTTGACACTAACAGAAGTCCTCAAAGTTTGTTTCAAAAGTTCCCCATTACAACTGTATAATTTTATTAGAAGCAGAAGCAGCCTCCCTAGGAAAAGGGCTCAGATTTACCTTGACTAGTGTTTAGAACATTTAGCTTAGATCTTTCAAAACCACCAATGTTAACAATTGGAAAAAACTTAATGAAGAAGTAACAGTGTAGTTCCTCTTTCCTATTGCAACTCTCTGTGAACCACAGACGTTTTTATTTTTCCTGTGACAAGTTTCACACCACCAAAT
>NW_010202889.1:15134-43057 GCF_000695765.1 Mesitornis unicolor | reverse complement strand
AAAGAGAGAACACTCTTGTGATAGAGGAGCTCAAATAAGTATGGACATTTGTAAAAGGCAAAAAAGCAGAGCTAGCTGTCAAGGCTTGGAGTGCTGTCCTCCACTGTAGGTTTCAAGTCTTTGCTCAAGGCTACCTCTCTTAAAAGAGACAGCTATTTGAGATGCCTCAGCCAGGTGGGGAGCAATTAGAGAAAAGATGGAAGAAACCTCAGTGAAGGCTCCCTAACCTTCCCTTATGAGCTTCTCTTTAAGGCTCTTGAGGATGGTGTCTGTCTGAGTCACATGTCAGCTGCATTGCAACCATTTCTTTGCCTTAGAATGTACCACATTGACCTTGATCCTAATGCACAGATGCTCCTGTCTTCAGACCTGATTCTGACCCTAACCAGCAGGCTGACTCCCTGGCTGGACCTCAGCCCTCCCTGTTTCCAAGACCTTGCTGGGCGGACACATGGCTCTGGGCTGGGTCTGGTCTTCATTTTCCTGTAGCTCTGTGCCCTCACTGGGTGCTGTGGGATGTGGCTCTCATTACAGAGGACCAAGACCCGCTGGCTCTGTGGCCACCCTCAGCTCCCAGTTCTCTCTCTTGGCTACACCCTAACCATAAAACTTGTTAGGAAAAGAAACTGGGAGAGTATGTCTTTCAAGAATAGGAATTGACTATTTTGTGTATTTCAGGTGCCGTAAAAGTGGATGAGAGAAAACAGTCCACCCAAACTCAGTAGGGTTCCTCAGATGACTTCCTTACTTCTCAATGATCAAAGCTATTCACACAACATTATCTCAATAATTTGAGGCAGCACTTTGGAAAAAGGCTCCAGGTGGATGCAGGGGTTCCTGAATACAGTACTTTTAAGTCCTTAATATATTTCAGACCCTTTACAGTCTCACTCGGTTCAATAGCAAAGCTTGTAAAGGCCTAAATGTCCATAAGAACTTAAGATCTCTGGAATTTCATTATATCTTTTATTTTGTAAAATTAGTCTTAGAAAATAAATACTCCTCCAGTTTATACATCTTCTAAAGTTAATCAGCCATATCCTAATTAGATGTTTCTTCCTCTGCTTCATGTATGTATGATTTGTGGTCAACATTAATGAAGAATATTAATTAGGTCATTAGACTGAGAAGTCTGTTAGAAAGTTGGACAATTCAATGAAAATAAAACTTCTCTAAATTAATTTCTGTGCATGAAAGATTTTCATAACATGAATCACTGTAAGATTAAAAAATAATGTGAGGTTTTTTTCATTTTGACCTCAAGTAATACAACTACTTCTGTTATTTTCAGAATTTTATGCTCAAGGAATGCCATTTATGAGTTGGGACCGCCAAAATGTCTGCCTTTAGTCAGCTTTAACTCCTTTCTGAAAATCAGATTTGAAAGATGATGCTGTTCATGCAAATATGTGGCATTTTATCCCTCTGTTTTTCTGAATACAGCATTTCTAATCCATAACCACAAACTGAATGCATTCTTCTGTAGCTGTTCCTCACCATTAAAGGAAAGAGTTCCAGTTTTAATATATAACACCAAGTCATAGACAAAAAAAAACCTTATTCATAATATGCTTGTCATGAGCCAGCTCTTACCTAATAAAAATTGTCACTCGTTGATAGTACAGAAAATCTTTGCATACAAGACAAATATTACATATTTTTTAGAGTTTAGGAATTTTTAAGAATGTGATTTGGAAATGTGATCATAATTTAGTTCTGCTTCTAGACTAGGCTCTTAAGGCCAATAATGGACTATATGTTCCACGAAAGAGAGAAATATTTTTCTCCTGTGAGGTAGCTAATAATATTTCTAAGAAGGAGAACTATATGACTCATATTAAAGTATGAAATATCCTTGCAACATAAACTGTAACTTTCTGGACACATGTTATTTTTCCTTTTGCTGTGCATGAGATGAAATGGAGGAATCACTACTACCCTGAAAAGTGATTCACTAAACAACACTTCAGATGTCCTGGAAGTACTTTGTAGTGCTTGGACCTGTATCTGACCAGTACTCTTCTGAAGCATTTCTACTGCTTTGTGCTGTGGTAGCAGGCTCTGCCAGAAAGGAATACTTAATCTGTGAAGAAAGGATCATGCTTTATGTGCACCAAGGAATGGGTTAATTTAAAACTAAAAAGAAGAGCAGAGAAAGGAATGAACAGGATTATTTTTTAATAAATAAGAAAAATGAATAATGTATTCTCCTTTGAAAGAGAGAGAATTTAATGTACTGCAGGATTTGGTTGCCTAGAGATGAGTAGCCAAAGCTCTACAATATGGGGTTACTTTCTGTTGTGGTCTAAGGTGCTGTGTACCTGAGAGTCTCTTGCGTGATTCACTTCCTTGATTCCACACCTGTCTTAAAGACTAGGATGTAGAATGAATTTATCTGTTTCTCATGGGCTGACATGTCCTATCCCTGTCAAACCTTTGGTAGTTCTCACCTTTTGTCATGCCGGATCCTCTGACTTTATTAGATCCTGAAGATCTTTTCTATTGTCAACTTACAAAACCAACAGGAAATCTTTCAGCAGAAAGTTTGTAGGTGTATTAAAAGCTCTTTTTTAATGTTCTTTCCCTTCAGCCAAGATACTAGGCTATTTCATAATACAAAATTGAGATAGACAATATTCTTTTGGCTTCCACCACCACCTGTTGCAATCCAGTGTAGAAAGTAAGTAAAGGGCTCAGTATGCTGACTGCCTGAAGGCAAACGGAGTCCCTTTGCTAGAGTCACATCTGTCTCCAACTGTCAGAAAAGATGAAGAAAAGAGATAGAAGATGCTAAGACCCTCCCACAAGAAGGAAAGCTACCTTCTACAGCATGTAGGAGAAAGGCAGATCTAAGGATCTGGCCAGACTGTGAGATTACGACCAAGGCAGAGTAGTTATTTCAATGTGCTATTGGTAACAAGCATTACAGAAAATCAGTTTTCTCCACTCTGGCTAATTCTTGGGTCCTAGGCAATAGCAATGTCATGGAAATTATGAAATAATGTGTTTGAAACAATGACAATAAGATTCATACCTCAACCACACCAGAGACAGAGCAAAAGACAATTTTTGAATGCAATAGATCTTTCTGTGTGCTGGTACTAAAGAATCCTGTTCCAAAGCCATGGCAGTATTAAGGCTTTTATTTAAATTCTTGATTGGTTAATTCCAAGTTTAAAAATTTAACCATTTTTTCCTGAAGTTGCCTTCTGACATTGCTATTCTATCTATAGATTGTACTAGAGCAGTACATAGGAGTAATAAACTACTTCTCACTATAAAATTAAATCCACAGCTGCCTTTATATTTTTACCACCCAAGACTAGGGCAAGAAATGCACATATTTGGCTCCACAGTGAACAAGTATTTTATAGCTTACCAAGGACAATATGCTTTTATAATGTGAGCTTTCAGATTCCTTTTGCATCTGGAAATAAAGGAATTACTTTCCAGCTGTCCTGAGCCAATCATCTTTCCTGATCTGTATAACTTTTAAATAGATGTAACTCTAGTTAAAGAAATTTGAACATTGAAGAATCTGCTATGTAATTTACAACTACAAGTAAACCCTGTTGATAACAAGATGCATATTCACTTTATTTTACTGGTTTTTAATACGCCTTCATCAGTTTTCTGTTATGGAAGGAGAAAAGATGAGCTGAAAACCTTCAAAATTACTCAAAATGGAAATAAAGAGATGTATATTTGGAGTCTTCTATTTCACAACTGCTGTCCATAAAATTCTACATTTTAGATCTTGTAAACTCCCCATGAACAAAGAAACCATTATCGTTTTTACACAACAGTTGTAAAGGGCTTCAAACTGTGGTAAATGTGGAAAGGTAATTTTAAGCCAAAACTTTAAGTATGAATTCTTGGGATTCAGCCTGAATGCCAGAGCCCTGACCTTTAACACTTCCAAGACCAAATGGGAAACTATAACAAATATGTGTCAAGAGGTGATGACTCTTCTCTCTGTCATCTTAAGAAACTTAGCAGTATCTGTGCCCTTCCAAGCATAAGCATTATTACATCAATAACAAGTGATGTTCAGATGAAGCAAGCAAATCTTTAACTAATTAAGAATTAAGGTGTTTCATCTTGTTCATTATTTGGTTAGCTTCCATTTTATGAATGCTATCAAGTTGTTTCTCCTTTCTCAGTTTTCTCATTTTGGAAATGGAACCTCCAAAATAATTACAGCAACCTTCTTTCGATCATCTTAACATTTACAACTGAGAGATGTACCAGTTGCTCTGTTAAGAATAAAAAAATACATCTGATTTCTGTCTAGAGAGCTATTAATGGAATATAGATGACTAAGTGAAGAAGTACTTACATATAGAACACTGTCTTGCCTGAACAAACTGGTGAGGAAATCTGTAAGAAAACGCCACAACTGGTTTAAAAAATGTGGAAGTTAAGTAAGTTAAGAAATCTGGATAAATCAAATGCATGTCTGAAATAGATAACATCACTATATTAGTGTGGATAATATATTTTCCTTTTTGTGTAGGTTATATGAAGCTTAAGCAGTTTGCCATGCCTAACAGTAATGCAGCTTCAATGCTGTTTTATCTTTTTCCTAGAACAACATCAAAGAGAGAAGTAAATGGTTTAAAAAAAAATTGTTTTGTTCTTTACAGTGTGACAGAAAGTGCAACCAAAGTAGTAAAATCTAATGCAGGAAAAAATACAGTAAGTGAATTCTAATGGCCTTTTATTTAATTTTGACAAAGCTAGAGATAGAAAACTGCTGCAAGAACACGATGGTTATTGTAATGCAGAGAATTTATAAGAAAATGCAGAATATCAGGAACACAGTGTCAAATCTTTGCTTTAAGACTACAAAGAAGCAGCCAACAAATCAATGGTGTTTATAAGCAGTTTACTGATAAATCCTGGAAACAAAATGATCTCTCCTCAGCTAAGCCTCTAATCTACTATTATTGTACCATCAAAATAGGTCTTCCATTTTCCCGGGTATTACTGGATGCAAACAAATTTGCAAAGATGACTGACTCCATTTTGAAAGAATAAAAGTCTGCTATCACAAATCACACTGCAACTAAACCTTATAAATCATTATAATTTGACTGCTAGTGGAAGAAGGGAAAAGACACAAAAAATGTCATTTTAGGAGTGAAAGGTAATAAAATAGGCTGAAATTGCATAGAACTACTGTCAATCATGAAACTACCACTACTGCCATTCTACTGTACTTGCAGAGCTTGGACAGTCTTTTCCTATTGAGTGGTTAGTAAATCCATCTATTAATATACTGATATAATCTTTTTCCTCTCAGTGACACCTCTCAAGTCTAGTCACCTTCCCTTTTTGCTGACAGCTGCATCTTTTTTGTCAGCTTCTAAGGAGAATGATTTTCCATAACTGAGAAGCAGATAATGGTTGACATAGTGCTGACAAACCAATGAAATCAGCATCAGGCCTTTTGATCATCATATTCTGCTTGAATGCAGAATCCTGTGTACATATTGTGGCTATTTTAGGAGCATAATTCTATATTTCCTAATGTTTATATGTTTACGTCTATTATCTGTAAAGTAGAAGTTACATATCAGCTGGTTTTCACCCATTATACGTTATAAATCTTTAAAATTCTACTACAGATAATACTAATGAGAGATATATTTAATGAATTATATGAAGAGTGACAAGTTATCCAACAGCACTCATATATGTTCATAATACTGTACTAATATTTTATAACAGAACTGCTGGCCAGCTGAGATGCCTTTTTGTGTATCCTCTCTCTCCCCCTTGAAAAAGATGTAAGTACAAAAAATTATGAGAAATTCATAATGTTTACAGACTAATTAGAATCATCAAATTAGTGAAGATGTTTGAAATGTTATTAATGGATCATTTGCAAACTTATTTCTATACTACAGAAACTATCATTGGCATTATATGTCCCATTTTAATGCCATCATTCCAATGCTCCTCATCAATAACAGTATACGCTAGAATACAGAAAAATGTTCTTCTGCTTATGGCAGGAGGGTTGGACTAGATGATCTTTAAGGTCCCTTCCAACCTAAACCATTCTATGATTCTCTGATTCGGAATGTAGCTCAAATCTTCCTAATGAACTTCAGAAACCCTAGAAAAAGGTTCATTAATATCTTCAAAATAATTTGCCACTTTTTGAAAAATAAGACAAAAACCCCCCAACTTACAGTCAAATGTCATCAAATATTATCACAGAAATTGGCTGGAAAAAGCCTCAACAGCTTTCATTGCTTCTTTTCTTTGTATTGCAATGCCCTCTGCAGGCATAAAGGATCCTCTGTTTCTTTATAGCATTTTTTTTTTAGCTCTGAGTGGAGCATCTCATCTGAGAAACACATGACTTCCAAAACCCTTGCTAATTGCAAAACATTGTTTGAATCACAGAACAAACTTATAAAGTAGAAAACAGAAGGCAGAGGGAAAAAACTTTGAAATATACTGTGTCTTAGACAAAGAACACTTTATAAGACAGAAAAAAACACCTTGCAGAGGTTTATTGAGTTTGTGTAGAAAGGTTTTTGATAGCAAGGGAGCTACAGAGATGGTTTCTGTGAGAAGCTGCTAGAAGCTTCCCTTATGTCCAATAGAGGCAATGCCAGCATGCTCCAGGATGGATTTGCCACTAGCCAAGGCCAAGACAAGAAGTCATGGTGGTGTCACCTCTGGAATAACATATTTTAAAAGGGGGAAGAAGAAAACTGTAGAAGTGCAGCTGGAGAGAGGAATGAGAAAATGTGAGAGGAACAACTCTGCAGACACAAAGGACAGTGAAGCAGGAAGAGGAGGAGGTGCTCCAGGCACTGGAGCAGAAGACCACAAAGGTGAAGACCATGGTGAGGCAGGCTGTGTCTCTGAAGCCCATGGAGGTTAACAGTGGAGCAGATATCCACCAGCCTGTGGAGGAATCCACACCAGAGAAGGTGGATATTTAAAGGAGGCTGTGACCCGTGAGAAGCCTGTGCTGAAGAAGGCTCCTGGCAAGACTTGTGGTTCCACGGAGAGAAGAGCTTACACTGGAGCATTTGCTAGCAGGACCAGGACTTGTGACTCCATGGGGGACCCATGCTGGAGCAGTCTGTTCTTGAGGGACTGCACCCTGTGGAAGGGACTCGCACTGTAGCAGTTTGTGAAGAACTGCAGCCCATGGGAAGGACTCACATTGGAGAAGTTCATGGAACACTGTCTCCTGTGGGAGGGACCTCATGCTGGAGCCAGGGAAGAGTGTGAAGAATCTTCCCCCTGAAAAGGAAGGAGTGGCATAAATAACTTGCAATTAACTGACTGCAACCCCCATTCCTTGTCCTCCTGTTCCATGATGGAGGCAGAGAAAATCAGAAGTAATGTTAAGCCTGGGAAGAAGGGAGGGGTGGAGGGAAGGCTGTTTAAGATTTGGTTTATTTCTCATTATCCTACTCTTGTTTGACTGGTAAAAAATTAAATTTCCCAATGTTGGGTGTGTTTTGCCCATGACAGTAACTGATGAGTGACCTCTTCTTGTCCTTATCTTGACCATTAAGCATTTCATTATATTTTCTCTTCCCCATCCAGCTGAGAAGGGGAGTGATAGAGCAGCTTTATTGGGCACCTGGAGTTCAGCCAGGGTCAACCCACCACAAGAAGTTAGTGAAAATTTGTATACTGGCCTGTACTTTGTAGGTCTCAAGAGGTCTGAACTGGAGAAGAATATGATGGTCCTCTAATGCAATTAGAATCTAAAACCTGTGACCTTAGTCTTAAATGAATTACATGTTGTTATTGTTTTTCTGAAATGAACACAAAAGAAAAAGTAAACTAAGTCTCTCATGTTGACAGATTTTGTGACCTACCCACTGGCATTGATGTATGTTTAGCATGAACCCAGATCAAAGATTTTATGAGATTATCATTATATTGCAGAACATACTTTGACAAATAATGTATACCTCGGACATGTTTCCGATAGAGAGCTATAGAGTAGACAATCAAAAAGACAGGAGGCAAAGCAAACATCTGAAACTCGGGTGGGGGTCTGATGTCACTCAACAGCAGTTATGCTGACATGATTAGAGTGATTACTGGTCTATCCTAACTTCATTGTTAAATCAAGGTAAATTTAGGGATTTATGGAAATTGTTCACAGACTGGTAGTTTGATTAAGGAAGCATGTCAAAAAGGAGAGAAAGCAAAATTATTTCAACAGCTGTTGGCAAGTAATATTTGATTATATTAGTAAAGTGTCACATTTCCTTCTAAACTCTGGAAGGATGTTAAGCAGAAGCTCTGTGAAGTAATTACAACATACTCACACGAGATAGGGCATAGCTGAGGCAAGAAGGAGTAGATACAAGTGGATACGTAGTTTCTTCATTTTTGTGGAACATAAACAGTCTCAACACAGGGACACATGAAGCTTCCACAATACTTGCAGTACATAATGGTGACATAGAAAAGTCTATAGGAATGGTCCTTTTCCTGCCCTCCATCCATAAATTTGAAATATCTAACTAAAAAATAATAAATTAATGGCTTTACTTTGTAAATTGTTTTATTGAAGAAAATGCTTTTATATAAGTAGTACTAGAGTAAATAAAGAAAATATTAATTCTGTTCTAGCTGAAGCTATGTAAATATAGATTATTAAAATTAATAAATAATGTTCAAAACCACTTTGGTATTTGCATCTATTTTCCACTAATTTTAAGTTGACTTATTCTTCAGCAGCACTCCATTATAGTTTTGGAAGAGCTGAAGAGCACATTCGAGCCTTGAGGCTTTGGTTATAAATTTTTTTCTTAAATTATATAAATATCTATTTCAGCTGATTAATTAATAGTGACTGATCAAGTTGGTAAAATTCTATTTTTTTACCCATTAGACATATGTTCCAGACTTTGGAATTGAAAATACAGGGCATTCATAGAACTAGACGATAGAAATCTCATTAGGGAAATGTCTGTAAACAGATTTAATTCAACCTCAGATTTAGTGATTTTAGCTTATCAAGCAAGGGGTTACAGTGCAGCAATGGTGGTAAAAACAGTTATATATCTACTGAGATACAGATGAGCACAAATGCACATGCATACATATATATGGGCATGTCCTTCTTTTTAGAACAATTTGATACCTGCACTAGGCTGTATCTCTACCTTAAAAATCAAAACTAGAATGTTCATGTAGAGTTTTATTCTCCTTAATCTTTCTGACAGAGACAGATTCGTTCTGGATGTATACTTCAGAAACAGAAGAGTATAAGATTTAGGAAAGGTAGGAGCAGTTGCCACATGTAAGTACATTCCCTAACTTCTGGCTTCTTCTAGGATCCCCTGCTTCATCAAAACTGAAAGACAATAGGTCTTAAGATGGTAGATGAAGACATTATTAAGTCAACATTTTCCTTTAGGCTCTATAAAGAGGTGAGCATTTCCTACACATACCTAGTACCCAAGGTTTTGTTGTGTCTTGTGATCAAATTATATACCTTGGTAATCAGTGAGTTTTTTGGTATGTCTTAGTCTTGCAAGCTGGATGCCATCAAAGGACCTGTTTGGACACAGTTCAGTTTTCAGTATTGGTCAATCTGTGCAATTTGTTAATTTAGTGTGTATCACCTACAAGGTGTTTTTTTCAATTCAATTCTTAATCAGTATAAATAAAGAAAATAACATAATTGAAGTAGTGCATTATTTGCTAAGCAAACTAAGAAGTTTAAATCAAAATAAATTTTTTAAAGGACTGGAAATTTTGGAAAGAATTTGCTGCAGAGTTGGTTTTACAACCATGTCTCATGTTTTATGTAAGTACTCTTACACAAGAATATAAAAATGTCTCCATTTAAGGCTCAGAGAGCAGGATTCTCTCTCTATTGTCCCCTACCCTCCCAGGGGGAGGATTAAAAAAAAAGAGGGAATAGAGAAAAAGGATGCTTCACACAGGGTTGGAAGTTAAGACTGTAACAAGTTTAATGAAAAACAACAGGGGAAAGGAAAAGGGAATTAATAAGGGACAAAGGATATTTAACTATATACAAAACCCAATTCCAGTAGTCCCGAGTGGAAGTGTCCGAGCAGTGCCTCGTGGCCGCTGAAACTGCTGTGACTCGTCACCAGGGACTGGAGTGGTGCCGGGAGCAGATGGTGGTGGATGCTGCCGAGCACATGGAGGTAGCCCCAGCCGCCCCAAGATGCGACAGGAAGCAGCCCAGGAAGCCAGGAAAAGCCCGCGAAAACTTCAGGCCTCCTCAGTTTTTTATAGACTGTGGCCGGAAAGGGGAGGGAACAGTACTGATCTCGGATCTCCCAGGGTCCTACAGACACCAGCTGTCCTTCCCTTTCAGGCTGGTAACCCTTAAACCATAACAAAAAACATATTACATATGCAATATGTGACATATATATGTAACAATATGCAACAAACATTTTCACACAAGTGAAAAAATTTCAGGA
Source organism: Mesitornis unicolor (assembly GCF_000695765.1). Classification (NCBI taxonomy): domain Eukaryota; kingdom Metazoa; phylum Chordata; class Aves; order Mesitornithiformes; family Mesitornithidae; genus Mesitornis; species Mesitornis unicolor. Next base: position 32,600 of record NW_010202889.1, on the reverse strand, counting down.
TTAAATGTAAAGGCTGGATGAAATGTAATTGCCCTGCTATCCTTTCTCTTCAGTGCTGAAGAGATGCAAGAGATCAGCAAGCAAACCTTATTTTAATGCTTTTTGTGATTCATGTCACTAAATTTGATTTTTCTTATTGAATTTTCCTGTGTGACCTACTCTAGGTGATCCTGCTCTGGCAAGGGAGTTGCACTAGATGATCTTTCGAGGTCCCTTCCAACTCCTAACATTGTGTGATTCTGTGAACTTCAGATACCTACTCAGCTGAATAAAATGCTAAACATCTGAAAGGAAAGTGTTTAGACAAAACTTGTTCAAGGCTCCCTCTGCAGTCTGTGGGGTGAGGCAACGCATCCTGTGGAAGATGCCTAAAGGGCAATGGCATTGATTGTCACCTGGAGACGTCGATACCCTTCTCCCCACAAAGTAATCCAGGAGAGTATACAGTAAATAAGTAGTGTTGTTTTTCAGTGAAAGAAAAGTGAATAAGTGGAATCTTCTCACTGTGTGAGAAGAATGTATGAATACAATTAGATATAGAGAGTCTTAAGTGTTAAAGGAACTCCCTTTTCAACAACAGCACAGATCTATGCAAGTTTTACAGAAACATCTAACTATGGGCTTTAGCTTTCAGAGAACTAGAACCAGAGAGCAAGAAGTCTCTCCCACTTCTGTTTATTATTGAAAGTACTTGAAACTGAGGACAAATAACTAACAATTTATGGGGGAAAAAAAAAGGTTGAAAGCAAAACCATGAGGAATCTACCCTAGATTAATAACCTTTTATAATCAGTAAATAAAAATGGACCAGAGGCTATGTTTGAGTTCAGCAGCTGCACATTAATTAACCACAGTGCCAATATTTTGCCATAATCCTGGAAGTCTTTGAAACCAGATCTTTTAAAGCTCATGTGGATGAAAGTGAAACAGTTTCCCTTTGCAGCACTGACAACATCCAGGTAAACTGTTGCCTAAATTTTAACCACTTCTGGATCATAAACACTTCCTTGAGGTTCTTAATGCTGTAAATCAAATTCCAAACTATATTGGTTGTGTTTGGTTTTCCTAACAGTCAAAACATTGTGGCTGTGTTACTGAAAAAAGACCTGAAGGAAACAAAATTAGTGACTTTCATATGCTTGATTCATGGAGATCTGCTTCTCTACTGGTGCAGAAAAAGATATAATCCATCTTTCTTCTTTTCAGAGAAATGCAAAAGCTAGACCTATATTAGTATTTTAGGCTAACCTCTGCTTTTACTCTGTTAAACACATATGACATCAATGATGACATTTGATGTTCAAATTAATATAATAATTAATATTAATTATTAATATAATGGGAGATATGCAAACCTGCAATCAAATATGATAAATCAAATATATCCCAAGAACATTACCACATACATTGACCTATTTCAAGAGCAGGCTAAAATGATAGGGTTTTTTCCCATTTGAGGATAGTTGCACCGCACAGACTGGGCCAAGCATATGCAAATTTCTTCATTTTGTATGACTCATAATTACAAGATAAAAATTACTTCCTCCTGGATTCACCTGATTTGAATGCTCAAATATCCAGAAACTGTCAAAACATAATCTGTCAATCTTAATTTAAAATTTAATAAATCGGCTTCTAAAGGTTGATAAGCAAAATCCTTTTGTAGTAAAAATGCCTGAAGGAAAAGGTACTAAAATTACAGTTAGTAAAAAAAGTAACAAACAAGAAGATTTTTGCCTCAGATAGTTGCAAGAATGTCACGGATTTTTGCTGAATAAACTTAACTTTTTGTAGCACAAAATCTATATGGCCACATGGTGGATTTACAACATTTCATTATCTGACAGCATGCACTTCAAAAACTTTCAGTTTCCTGCATATTATCTGAATGTGGACTGTCATAACTAGAGTTAATCAAAAGAGTAAATGGATCAGATATACAGATCAAGACAACTGTGAAATGGTAAACAAACAGCAACTGAAAAATCTAATTCCTTTTAGAAGTTTATCTAACTCCTATCAAAACATCAGTCAGTGTATACACGGATTTAAACAGAGTGACATCACAGCTTCTGTCCATGAAGGTCTCATCCAGGTTACAACAGCACAAGTGTTGCCTTCATGACTCCAGTGCCAACAGGTTTGGTTGCAAGGGCAAAGAACTATTTTTACCCTCAGATTCTTTAAGGTCAGTTATCACTTCTGAAAGCATTAAGGCCAATTAATTGTAACTGATGGTCTTCTTGAAGTTTACACACTCATGCAAAAGTGCAAAGGATGATTACAGTATATAGTATAATTCAACAGCTATAGTTTAATTTATCAAATGAACTGAGCCTTATATTGCTTACAGAAACAGAATGCTTCAATGAGCTTTTGATATGCATTTGAAGGCTATGTACCTATGAAAACACATGAAGATGTACATTTCCCTACCATTTGCATTGACTGTTCAGGAGGAAACAAAAATGTGACTGCCTTCTTCCATATGTTCTGTGGAATCCCATGGAGTCAGAGAAGAGGAGAGACAGCCCATCTGCCAAATCCAGAAGTCATGTATGCACCTATTCTGTACATGATGGAGGCATGTAAACCAAAGCTGCTTTTACATCTATTTAAAAAATATGTAAAAAATAATTATTTTATTTCCAGCCTGTATAAGGTGTTCATCAGGTGTTCTAACACTGAGTTGTCATTACTTCTCTTGTGTATTCTGTAAGCATCTTTACCTGTAACTGGAATTTCTCATTAGGATTGTAATCATAACGTTTAACATACATTTTAAAACCAGCAAGAGTTATTTATTCACAACACAATAGTGACAGAAGAGAAATTTTTAGGGGTTTTGTCACTAACACTTCCAGCAAGAAGAAATGCTTTGTCCAGTAAGGACAAAGAAAAAGCTTGAAATGAAGTATTTCTGCCTAAAGAATTAGCTTCATACTCATTTAACTATCTGAACTCATGCAATGCTTTCAATAGCTCATGCTCAAATTATTGAAAAAGCAATTGTCACCCATCTGTACTGATGATTGCAGAAAAGTATTTGCACATTCCATTTATTACTATTGCTCCAGTTCAACAAATGCTTGGGGAAATCTATTCACTTACTTGTAAATTACAAAAGAATGAATTTAAAATGCAAGTTATACCAATTAGCAAATTTACTGAATATTTAGGGAGATTTTGTTGTCATTATCAGAACCTAATAGGAATTACCCTAAAATATAGTTTCTGAAATTATGTTCATTGCTAGAATGTTATTATTATTCTCCTATATTCAATTTGTGATTTCTAACATTGGACTTTTTTTTTAACAAAGATTTCATAAATTAAATTGCTTAGAAATCAGATTACTATCAAACATGAAAACATAAAAAAAGTAAGTGTTGCTAACTCAGAGCAAAATATACCAATATTAAGCCATAATCAAACATGACACAGTTAGAACACATTGATGTCAAAAGTCACCACAGACTATTTATAGCATATAAAAGTTGTCATAAACCAGGAAATTATATTCAAAGTATTGTGATATTTTAAGTATGTTTGTAAGGAAAGAAATATTGTTGGTTTTAATTTAACCTGTAGAATTCCTGCACTCTGAAATTATTTTGTTGTTCTCAAAGTGCTCCAGTGTTCCCCCAGGCTTCCCAGAGGTGACAAGCCCTGCCCTGATATGAGAACAGTTTGGGCTGAGAAGTGAGAAGTCCTTCCTCATGGACAGACCTCTTTGCTCTTGCTTAGGAGACCCAAGAAGGAGAGCCAGAAAACCATTTCACGGCAGCTCCTGCTGCTTGAGGCCACATATAACTAAGATTCAGAGAGACTTCACCCTTTTCCTGCTCTACAGTGGCAAACATTACGAGGTTGCTTATGCAGTATCTACGAGGCCCATGCAAAGGTTCCTGAGGATACACGGAAAGAGAATATAGTCAGAAAGGATTCCCATGCAAAGACACTGAAAGTTTTCAACCAATTGTTTTTACCTATAGCAGCAAAACCATTCAAATAAAGACTGACTTTGAAAAAATTATCAGGATGGCATTTCAGTTAGAAAAGTGAGGCCTCCTCCTAGACTGACTTCACGTTTAGACAATGGCCTTCATTCTAAACCCAGCTCTGCCCCATCTGGAACAGATTTCAACACAGGTGAACTTTTCCTTACTTAGCTATTTCAGGATAGGTATATTTCCACAGTTAATGTTGGAGCTAAGCTTTTTAAATGCCAACTGAATTTAATTCATGTATCAAGAAAATAAAGTTAGGTAGATGGAAAAGAATAGGACCAAACAGGATTTTTTTGTCTAGAACTTACAACTTAAAAGACTTGCACTTAGAACATAAGTCAGCTGATGTAAGCAGAGTACTTCATCATCCTTTACATACAAGTATTACTTTGATGATTACAACTTCGTCTTCCCTATATTCCTCAGCAGCAAGCTTTCCACTTGTCTCAGGATATCTTCAGTTATGCAGAAAAGGGTATCACTGGATAACATTTCAACAAAAATTCTGCTTTGTCAGGTTAAAACCTTGATATCCTGGTAGATAAAGTTATCAATATAATCACACTTTTTCACCTTTACTTCTCAGGAAGATTCAGTGGATCTGTCAGAAAATACTACAGCAGTCATGGTTAGCAAAGATATTCCAGAGAGAGGCAAATTCAATTTTCCATTTTTTAAGATGCCAGATAGTTTAAAGTAAACTTTACTAAACTGTTGATATTTCACAAATTTTTCTGCTGGCTTCAGTTCCTCACTGAATTCCTTTGAGTCTGGTAACTGTTACTATTTTGAAAACACTCAGCACATAAATATCATGCAGGTTGCTTTGAAGGTCTGAATTTTACATCTAGTTTTGCCTCCTTTTTAAATTATTTGTTGCATGAATATTATCCGATCTCCAAGTCATTTAAGCAGATACTTACTATAAAAGTGCAGTCATTATATCAGACTGGTGATTTCTTAGAATCCTAAGAAATGAAAGGTCCTGCAAACAAGTCATATTTATAGTTTTGTTCTATTTCTGTCATAGAGTACAAATTAAATCTAACCTTTATATACTACAGCAACGTAGAAAAAGCTTCAATTAGAAAGTATTTGTCTTATGTGAATGTTGTTCAATAGCTTTTAATGATACTGCCAAGTATCATTACAGCATTGTCTTTTGCTCATTTTTAACTAGTAAAGTTTACTGGCATAAAATACAAAGTAAGATACAGAGCTGAAGGAGCTGTGGGGTTAAAGCAAAACTCAGAACAAACAGATCTGATATTTTTAAAAATAACTTAAATCCATACATGACAAACCAGATCAAAATAAAAGCAGTTCAGATAATTTTGTCTTCTATCACCCTCTGTCTACAGAATCTCTTACCCAGTCTCACCAAGCCCTTTCCTGTCTCGCTGTTCAGCAAATTTTCTCTTGTTTTGCACTGAATTTGCCACAGTACCTTGTGACCAGGTTATTTTTAGATAAAGAATGTTTTGTCATAGTAAATAAATGAATAACTTTCTTCTCGCATTCCAGAACTGTCACAGCTAGAAAAGGAGACATTTAAGTGAAATGTTAGTGATGGTGTAGTTAATAGTATCTGTAGATACTACAAAGAGATCATGCGCTCTCAAGGTGTGTTACCTGGTGAAAGAAAGTACAACTCACTTTGGGCACTAAATGCCATTTATGAGCACTTTGAGGCTGTGTCAATCCATCACATACTGCCTGCATGGAAAGAGGAAGCTACGTTTTCACAAGGGGAGGAGACAGTAGCTCATATGGAGATTAAAAATGGCCCCAAAAAGCTGAAGTGATCATTTATGTCTGCCTTTTTCCTCAATTACTTATTTGTATTGTTACAAAGTTCAAATTCCCATCTCAGTACAGGAATCAAAGTCTTATCTGTTCTTTTTACCTTTTTATGCATAGAAACAGAAAACAATGATGAAAATGGTATGTTTTGTGAGCTCTATTTTAACACCCAGATATTTTTATGTCTACAAACTCAGTTTTTAATTCTGAATCAGTAGCTACAAAGAATTAATGAGACCTAACTAATCCACTTCATATTCATACCATTAGTTTATTTAGATAAATTTTCTTTAGTGTTCCTATGTGTACAAAAGCTTAACAGGGACTAATAAACTGATAAAAAGCACATTACAAAGAATAAACCAAGTGTTAATTTGCTTAATTAGTCCCTGAAGGACAAACGCTGTTACAGACAACACTTTTTAGTAAGGTCACATGAAAAATGTAGTGGATACATAGGAAATACTTATAAAGAAATATGATGTAAGCATACTCATTCATGCTTTCAAATGGTTTGATACATGAAATATAAAGAAGACATGATAGAACTATGGGAAGGTGAGATAAAGGATCAAGAGAGGACAGATGGCAAGATGATGGAAAAAAAATAAAAATAACTTTTTGTAACTGCACACGCAATACTTTATGCAATAGAAGGAAGCTATCAATAGTATAAACATTTTAAAATCTTTTCCAATTCACATAAAAATTATTGTTCCAAAGGATGTACAGGACTGGGGGTGAAGGTAGTATCACAGAGAATCAGACAGAAATGTAATAATTTGTAATTTGCTAAAGTTGAAGTATTAGGGTCTGTGAAAGATGTGAAAAACCTAACTACTTTCATATTGATCTGGAAGTTAGAAAGGAATGATAGCCTACACATCAACTGCAATGATTATGTGCTTTCACTTTTTACAAACACATCTCATTCCTGTACTGAATCTCAGTTGCTTACATTTAACAGAACAACAAAACAACATCTACAGAAGGGTTTTCAGAGGAAGTGGTAGGGAGAACAGAAAGTCATAAAATCATAGAATGGTTTGGGTTGGAAGGGACCTTTAAAGATGATCTAGTCCAGCCTTCCTGCCATGGGAAAGGACATCTTTCACTAGACCAGGTTGCTTAAAGCGCTGTCCAACCTGACCTTGAACACTTCCACTGATGGGGCCTCTACAGCTTCTCTGGGCAACCTGTTCATAGACATAGCAGCTGTGAACCTGAACACAGGCATCCATCCATGCAGGCTGTGACAAGAGGAAAAAGATGGAGTTCAAAAGTAGACATTTTAAATAATGTGTTAGGAAATTAAATGAGACAAATTGTGAGCAGATGGAGTGATTTAACAGCAGTGTACCATTCCCCTTTATAATGTCAATTTTTCTGACTGAATTTTCTATTTAATAGATGACTTCAGGTTTAGCTCTCTGGCTTCCAGACAGTAATTCATCTCACCTCAGAATTTCAAGTGACAGCGGACTCAGCAGTTGGCAACCAAGTGAGTCTACACCGATGCCAGGACAGAGGCTCCTTCTGCCAAACTTCAATCATTTACCTTTGAGGTGGTTTTCTTAAACTTTCCTCAATGTCAGTAAAGAAAAATAAGCAGTTTTAGACAATGATTCATCTAAGATATTTTAAAAGTTTACTCTGGGTTGAAATTAATTCCTTTCCAGAAATGTCTATTTCTCTTCACTGACCAGTGAGGAAGCTTAGAATGACTAGCTCAAATATCCACGTCTAGACTGTAGCCCATGCCTGCATTCCTTTGACAAATCCCACCACGATGTCAAAAACTGAGAGGAAAAACATGAAACTGTCTGGTTATATGAAAACAAACAAGCAAAAAATCTCCATGCCTTTTATGAAATGTATGGACATTTATGACAGATAACTCTTAATACCAAACAACATGCAAAAGTTTGGGATGTAAAAAAAAAAAAATAAATATTTGGGAGAGATTAAAGAACCAAGAGCAATTGTAGATTGTCTGACAAAAGTCTTCATTGCCATTTAGGTCTTTAGATCTAATAAATTAGCTATAATAAAATCAAGCAAAAATAAAATAGAAGAATAAAAACAGAAATGCAAAACCACTACCCCTGTTCCGACTGCTCCTAATTTTATTATGTTTTGTTCAACAAGTCATAAGATTACTAGGAAATGTGCAAAGACAATTTGCAACATATGGCAAAGATCTGCTTTACATTTGGAGATTTATAATAATTTGTTGGGGGTTTTTCATTGTTATCTTTTTTCCAAAATTAATCCCTTGGTGATACTGAATATAACTTTTTATTATTTTTATTTAGAAAAGATTTCTGCTTGACTCTTTAGGCAGACCAAAGATACTATGGAAGTGGGAACTGGAAAAGTCAAATGACACTTATGTTTACAATATTGATCTATAAAGATGAAACAAACAGCAGTGCCACTCACTGTTTAGACTTTTACTACAGAAACTCCTAGGAGATGTGTCCAGGCACTTTACGTATGGTTCACAGTGGAAAGTTAACTTACAGGAGGAATTACTTTCTGAAACTGATATAATGTAACTTTAAAAAGTAAGTTTAAAATAAAAATAAAATTAAAAAATAGCTGTCCATGGGTGAGATCAGTCTTCAATTTCTGTCTAATTTTTTCATGCAAGTTATTCCAATTTGGGAAATAGGAAATTTTAAAATGTCTTTAAATTTAGGGATAAAGTGGAAAGACAACTGATTCCGCAGTCAAATGGTCCTTTGATTTGTTACATGACTTTGAAACACATCAGCTGCACTTGAGCTTCCTGCACACACACACACACACACACACACACACACACACAGTCACTCACTCACAACACACACGCATGAAATGGACTTGCCGACTAAAGTATTCCTGAAATTAATTATTTGTTCTCATACAGACAACTTACAGAAAATAATGTTATTTTCAGATCAATTGATAAGATCTTAATTTGGAGGAAATGTCTGTACTATCATTTTTAATAAGGTGTCTAAGAGCAGGTCTTACCATAAAGGTAGCAGGGTCCACCCCTACGAAAACTTTATAACCGCTCAGTAAATCTTTGAGTCTGATTTCATTATTGTGTCAGCCTGAGGCATGGCACACACGAGGATGGAGCCCAGCACCACAGATGGTAGGATAGGAAGTGCACTGACCCCGCACATCAGCACACAGTGAGGATTTCCCTACCTCTGCCAGCAGGCATGGGGCCAGTGGGGCTGAGCATGGAAAACAGCACAAAGGAAAAATTTACTAGGTCCATAGCAAAGTAGTGGTCATTTGTAGGGGTGGTGGTGTTTTTCCAACTTATAACGATGAACTATACTCTTGTATTACCTAGAATAACCTACAGTGCTCTTGTTTTGTGTGTTTGTTCTCTTAAACTTCTGATGCGTCACACATGGATACACATATATACTTCAGCCTACTACAAAATTTGCTGTTAAGATCATCACCAGTGAAAAAAGCCTTAGAGAGGCTCCTGGAGACACCATTCTATAAAGCTGTGAGTTTTAGATTCTACATTCCTCTAGTAAATTTATTACAATATTCCAGTAATATACAAGTCCTTAAATGTAGGATACATGCTAATAGCTGAAGCCACCTGACAGTGAGGCTTTAATTCAACCACCTCAGGTACCTGAAAGAAGAGAGGCCATTCAGAGGTTGAGTCGCATCATCTTAAGAGAGTATATGAGCTGATTTAGCTTACTGTAAACAAATGTCAATGTTTACTTCACATTAAACAAATAAATGAATAAAAAATTTTGGCAAAAATTAATGGAGTAGGAAAATCTTTCATATGGATTTTTAAAAATGAAGAATTTAAATTCTCATTTCAAAGCAACACTGTTTTAAAATTTATGACATTTATTTTAATGGAATAAAAAGTATACCTTGATCTGCAATTTTTTGTTTCAGGTAGAAACAAGTGTCTCTGTTCACTATCATTCCTTTTAAGTAAACTCCTTAGCACATTTGTTATGTGTGGCAAAGAAAAACACAGATTAGCTTTACAGGCTAAGTAAGTGTCAGTTCTGGGCCCCTCAGTTCAAGAAGGACAGGGAACTGCTGGAGAGAGTCCAGCGTAGGGCTACAAAGATGATCAAGGGAGTGGAGCATCTCCCTTATGAGGAGCGGCTGAGGGAGCTGGGTCTCTTTAGCTTGGAGAAGAGGAGACTGAGGGGAGACCTCATTCATGTTTATAAATATTTAAAGGGTGAGTGTCATGAGGATGGAGCCAGGCTCTTCTCGGTGACAAACAATGATAAGACAAGGGGTAATGGGCACAAACTGGAGAACAGGAGGTTCCACTTAAATTTGAGAAGAAACTTCTTCTCAGTGAGGGTGACAGAGCACTGGAACAGGCTGCCCAGAGAGGTTATGGAGTCTCCTTCTCTGGAGACATTCAAAACCCACCTGGACGCCTTCCTGTGCAACCTCATCTAGGTGATCCTGCTCCGGCAGGGGGATTGGACTAGATGATCTTTTGAGGTCCCTTCCAATCCCTAACGTTCTGTGATTCTGTGATTCTGTGATTCTGTGATTCTGTGAAGTAAAATTTTCTAGTCTGAAGTGGTCAGTTGTACAACAAAGGATGAGCAAACTCTTATCTCCTGTATCTGCGGTACAGCGACAATATTGAAAATAACCTTTAATATTATAACTAGAGGGTAACATAAATACATAAAGGTCTGACCTAAACTCTAAGAGACCACTGAGAGATGTAAAGCTGCTAAAAGGCTGATCTAGTAGAGTATCTAGGTGGCAAAATCAGATCAAACACATGAATTAAATATTACTCTGTTCAATCTAGATAGATAAGGCCGTTGCAAACTGAGGAAGAACTATTTTCTCTTTTATGTTTAGAAGTAACTTAAACATGTCATCTTTGGACTAGATAGCAGCTGTGAGACAACCCAAGGGAAATCTCACCCTCAGTCTTTTTGTTAGCTGCTGTTACTCTGTTTTAATTAAAAGAATGCTCCAGATAAAGTGCAGACAGGTGCAAGTGAATAAAAATGAAGTGTACTTTGTCTACTCAGCTTGATCAAAGTAAATTGAAGTGGCACTCAAGTGATAAACTAGGAGCAGAAAGGAACAGACAGAAATCAAGATAAAGACAAATTTTAATCAATATAACCACGAAGAACCAGCGTCACATGTTCCTCATAAGCAATATTGTACCATTTTATTTAAGGAGCCTTAAATCACACAATGTCGGTTAGTCTTCACAATATTTATGTTTCTTTAGTTAACCATGCCAGTCATGGCCTCACTTGCTGCTCAAATCAACTACAGGGTGATCAGCCTGCAAGCTGTACCATATAAAGTTAGTATACAACATTGGATATGACTAATCCTAAATTCCTAGGACTTGGACTGAACCTCTGCTAAGGTGAATATCTAAACAACTACTACATATTGCCTATATAATATATAGAAAGGCTGAGATTGTTCTTCTTAAATGATTTTCTTCTTCTTCTGCCTCAAATTATTTTCTTGGCTTAAATCAACTAAATAGGAGAACCATCTCATACTTTAAATATACATATTTTTGTTCTGATTCAGTCTAAGAGGCCATATTACAGGGGTGCATGAGGAAAGTCCATTGTCCAATGGACATCTGGTAACCTATGTTCCAGCTTTCTAAATTGCAGCTCAAGATAGCTCCTTATTTCATAGAATATGACAAATAAAGACAGCACAATTCAAATTAATTAGTTTAGAGATTTTCCCTCTTAGGCAGAATTCTGTGATAAAGGCTTATTCAACAGTTAAAGCTTTTAGGTCTTACAGATAACAGAGATGTCTAAAACCCATTTAAATGAATGATGCAATGTCTATCCTGCTGATAATGATGTTTTTCTTCTGCTTACACACTGTTGAGAGACTTGGTTTCAAATACTGTGAGACAATGCAATTATTCAGCTTATAATCAAAAGAATAGTAAGAAACTGGTAAGTAGTAATTAATAATACAATTCCATGGTAATTACTATTGCAACTCAAGTTACTTGTTTTCTTGGGCAGCAGTTAAATCCACTTCATCTTTGCAACTTTTGGCATTTTTTCTGACATTGATATATCACCATTTCCCTTTCCTCTTCACACTTTTGGACCAAATGTGGCATAGCTTTCTAGAACTTCTAACTCCAAGTACATGCATCTACGTCTTCTTCCCAGTAATCAAAAATACTTTTTTTTTCCTTCTGGAACTTGACTTTTTTTTTTCAATGACAGACCCAAAAATTAATGCAAGCTGTACCTACTATATGAAACTCAAGCCCACCCTTAATTGTCAACTGTTCTTTAACTGTTAGCTTGGTTTTAGTGATGTTACTATTTACTAAAAAATTTCGCTGGCAAAGATGTCCCAGTGCCTTACATTTATTTCCCACAGACTTGAAAAGAAGGTCAGGAACTGGAAAAAGCAATTAATGAACAATATAAGGACACTCCCTGCTCTGAGAAATTTTCTTCCCATATGATGACCCAAACTTCATTTCATCATCACATTTGCTTATAGTCAAACTAAGTCTTTTTTTTTCTCTCTCTCTTTTAAAGTACTTTTTTAAAGTACTTTTCCCTGAAAATTCTCTTTTGAAGTACACCCCAGAAAGGTTCCAGCCATAACTCGATGTACTGGATCTACTTTCACCTTTTCTTTCAACAAAATGAACTCCATTTTGGTTTTATTTTTCCCTTTTTATTAAATATTTCAATATTATGTCTATATCATTTGGAGAAGATCTTTGCTAGAGGTTGCTAACTAATTTCAACCACAGCTGTGATTCCAGTTCCTTTGTAGCTAGACATTTCCACCTTAATTCCCCACCCCACTTCCACCCTATGAAGTCACCAGTCTCCCTCCAAAACTAGTTGGTTTTTATCTGGAAGAACCTCTGTTCTTTTAAGCTCACTTTTTAGGGGGACAATTCCTACATTCGCTTTATCTGTGAACTTCTGTCTCATGTTAACTTTCCTCTTTGGGTCACTGTTCAGACATCTTACTCAAGCACAAAGTGATTCTGCAAACAGGATATACCCAGATTAGAAGTATAAAAATTATTTATTGGTTATCACACACAAATGATCATGACTAGGTTGGGCTCATCACATGCAGAGCCTTTGCTAGCCAGGTAGACAAGGGTCAGGGGAGGAAGGGGCAGTTCTTACAGCTCCTTGGAGCACAGCCAAGGCTGTGCCATCTTCTGACACTCTGTTTTTTTCTTGATTTTATACTTACCCATGTCAATGGTTTTCCTTGTCTTACCCTGTCTGCAATTACAGCTTTCTCATCTCACATGAATCTCCTCTTCAGACTGACAGCTTCTTTTTTGTTTTCTTTTTCCCCAACTAAGCAATTTCCTCAGCAGTCTGTGCCACGGTCATGTAGCTGTACAGCATCAGCAACAGGCCTGGTGTTCTTAGAGCTCAGACATCCAAGCAGATTTCACGGCAGAGGGAGTCACACTGCTCTTTTTTAGCACTGAGATGAATGTGACACAGGAGGTAAGGAAATGCATTCGTTCTAAAGGGCTACCAGTCAAACCCATAGGTCTGAGTAGCAGTTGCTCAGCAGTAACCTATATGCCCATGCCTATCCCATAAGAAAAGCTAATCCTTTTCTTCGTGATACACCATTAGACATTTCTTCAGATCTTAATATAGTGCAATAAATCATTACAATTTCTTGACCTTTTCAATCCATGTATCAGCATTTGGATCTATGCCAATTTGCATTAATGTTGCAAAAAACTGCATTAAATCCTTTAATGACACCAATCAAAAATGAGAATCTTCCTCCCTCCCGATGAAAATTTATCATACAGAGCTCATAGAAAATAGATTATTCAGTAGAAAAAAAAAATATATATACACTTCTGAATAATAGGTGTAACATCTTTTTCAGTGACAAAAGAAGACTTTCAAGTTAAGTTTCACTCAATTTTCTCTACATGGCCCCTCATTTTCGATGTAGGACTCAATCTGTGAAGTAAGAATTCAGTCTTACTGGCAGAGACACGTTATAGTAGTCACACCACTAACCAACTTAATCATGCTGACCGAAAATGCAACGAAGTTTGTCTTTTAACCAAAAGTTCCTTTTGCTGCTGTTACTTAGCCTGTTAAGGGAACTGACACTACATACACCTCCAAATAACTTGTAACTCAGCTATATCAGTGCTCAAAAATACCTATCCTGGCAAACACCATGTTGTAAAACCATTGAAATGTTTATATAACTCATGTAAGCCTTTTTTTTGTACATTTTATTCTTATGAAAATATCAAAGTAATACAAAGAAAAACGATTAAAGGAGTAAATAATGGAAGATCGATTTCATGCTATAAAAGTGTTGGATATGGATAAATTTATCTAAATATAAACACGTAGTGGATAAAAAAAGCTTGGACATTTGAAGGATAAGGGTCTGATTAAGTCTAGCTATGGGAAAGAGAAATGATTGAGTTGAGACAGGGAGCTGAAGGACTCTTTATTTACACTTTCTTCTAAAAGGGCAAAAGAGACCCAAGCGCCAGCTGCTGCATCTGAGAGACACTATCTTCATTTGCTGTCCTTGGCAATGACTTGCTTTGCCTGTACTTGGAACTATTCCTGATTAAAGGTTCAATTCTCATCAGCTAAAAAGCTTAATCTACATCACTCATTTTCCAATTCATGACTAGATCAGACACAGTACAGAAGGAACAAGAAACTAACATGTCCTTGAGTCCACATTCGGAAGGATGGGAATGAAAGGAGTCCTCCTGCCATGTTTGTGACCTTTGTACTTACCATAGCCATCAACCAACCTACTAATTTAGATGCAAGTGTGGTCCTAATGTTACTATTGGCCACTACAAATTAGAACTCTGTCTATAATTAAAGCAAGATTTTTTTTCCCCTGCACTAGGGCTCATCTGGCTTTCTCATCTACAAACTCATCCTGTAAATACGGTGAAAAAGCACAGGATGATGAAAAGAGAAGGCCACCACAAGATGGTTTGGTGGTTGCAAGACAATCCCAGGGCTCTGTGTTGTAACTATTGCTTTTTACTTTGCATTCGGGCTGCAAGTCCATTGCTGTTATTGCTGCTTCCTCTTCCTGCTCATACAAAATATTTGCAGCAAATTTCAGTTTAACTAAATTCCAAACAACCAGCAACGACTCCCTTTGTAAAGCGTTTAAGGACTATTCTTTAAGAACACTGGAAATTCAAAGAAAATAGTGCTTTATGCAGAAAGGTTTTAGTATCATCTCCATCAATTCCATGGAATTTGTTCCTGTTTTAAGGCAAACTGAAGTTCACTGACAGAAGTGATTCAGACTTTGCTGTCTCACTTCCTTCAAAAAGCTGGGTACAGAACTCTTTTTGCGGAGATGGACAGCACTACCTGCAGGCTATTCAGTGTAGTGATCCTCCTTTGAGGACAGGCTTATTTTATAAATGCATGTATGTCACAAACTGGTTTAATAAAACTTAAATACAAGATTGTTGGAAACTTAAAGTCCTCAAGAAATTCAGTCTTTGTCTATGATTACAACTGTACTATCACAGTGCAATAAAAAAGAAATTATTCAACTAATCATCTGAAGTGGTATCTAGTATTGCTAATCATGCTAATCATGCCAATCATTTAAATTAGGGCAAGAATGAGATAAATGCAGTGGGTAACAGATATATGGAAAAAGCAGAAAGGAGGAAAAAAAGAGAGTCAATCAGCGGAAGACAAACTCAGGTCTGTTTTTTCTTTTAATTTGTCTAGCTTTTACACAATTCATGTGAAAACGTCAGACATCTACTTCCTATTCCTGTGAAACCTGAGGCTGAATCCTTTGACATTTCTGTATAGCCCAAATAAGAAGGATATTTAGGTATATGCCATTAATTAATTTATCTTTCCTTTTACTTAAAAGCAGTAGTAATTTATAGATTGATAATGTGCACTGCTGACATGCAAGGCAACTAATTAGACTTACAGTAAGCAATTCCAAAGTCATGTTAAAAAAAAAGATGCCTGTAACACTTAACATTCTGTAAATGTTTGTATTTTACTACCATGAGTGGCACTAAATGTGCTTTTCCCTTACACTGAAAAGTAGTATGTAAATCAGTATCTTCCAGTGCTCAGACCCACGGATGTACATCTGCTGTTCTCATTTCTAACCATCTTCAAGTTGCTGATAACATACATACACAACAGAAGCAAATTTTCCTTTGATTCACATCTCAAATATTACAAAATTTTTCCTGTCAGAACTTTGTTGATATATGCCTCATTAAAGGCTAGGAAGTGCAATTGTGGATTATATTACAGTAAGGTCATAGCCTTTATATAAGAAAATATGTACTTTGTGTGATTCCATTGAGAACCTATCCTGCAAACTTTGATTCTAGCATTTTCTGTCTTAGGATGCCGTAATTGCAAATCTATGTCTGCTAGTAAGATGCTGATGTCAAAGGATTTAGTAGAAACCAAGACATCACTGTTATCTGCATATTCTGTACCTCACAGACATAAATTCGATAGGCAACAAGTTAAAAGTAAAATTTAACGACCCTGCAAAAGTTCAATTCTCTAAAAGAAATGTGGATGCTCCTTAATCCTACAGTCTACAATAGATGACAGCAGAAATTAATAATTACTTATAAAGCAAATATTTAGGAAACTTGGCAGTTGAAAAGATGACCTAATTAAACTGTACACAACTACATCAGACAGCAGAAACTGTCAAGGTTCCCCCTAGAAACAGTTTCACCCCCTTCTATCCCAAACCTGTAACCCCTCCTGTATACCATTAAGAGACAAGAATAATAGACACCAAAGGCGAAGGAGGCTGAAGTGCACAAAACACTTCCAGGTTGCACTCCCAGTTTTTCTTCATCCACTGCTGCCTACAGGATCCCTCTCTATCTTGGTAATGTATGCTGTGCTAACTCTGGTACTCGGCTGCCAGAGGGGAACACAAGACTCACCTTATTCATACACACACACGCAAAATAAAGGAAAAAAACCATCAAGTTTATTGCCGCCCCGAAGTCACCCCTTTAGCAACAAGGCAGATCCTACACAGAACCAGCTACCTTGTGCGGCTCCTCGCCGGTGGCCGGACTGACAGGCCCGTCTGTCTCAACACAGACACCCGCCCACACGACGTCTCCTGGTGACTGACAGCTCACAGGGTGACGACGTGCAAGGTACCCTGCGGGCCTTTTCCTTCTGGAGGCCGCAGGGGGGCACGGCGAGGTAACCCCACCTCCCCCGGCGACAGATTACCCTTCAGCGCTGTGCCTCTCGGTGAGGCCTCGGGGAGCAGCCGCGCTCAGCCCTCCAAACGCGACTACCGCTCCCCATTACCCACACCAGCGGCAACTGGGCCGGGCCGGGCTGCCCCCCGCTGCGCACGCGCGCAGGGGCAGGGTCACGAGGGAGGGGCCCCCGAAAGCGCCTCCGTGTGTCCCTGCGCCTACCTCCTCTTCCCTCCCCACTGCAAGAGGCTGCGCCGCCGCCGGGGGAGGTAGCGGTGTGGGTGGGAGGGCGGAGCCTGTGCCCGTCTTCGGCGCTTAGTGCCTCGGGTGTGGGGGCGATTTGGGGCTGCCTGGGGGCTGCCGCGATCTTCCTCTCCAGGGCTG
>NW_010202889.1:14101-15103 GCF_000695765.1 Mesitornis unicolor | reverse complement strand
GGCGGGGGCGGGCCGGGGCCCATGGCCGAGCGGTCGGCGGCCTCCGCTGCTCCATGGCCGAGTTTTCTCCATGGCCGTTAAAGGAGGGAGGTGGGGAGCCGTTCCGCCACTGCCTGGATCCCTCCTGGGCGCCACCGCTGCGTGGCGCAGGCCGCGGTAGAGCCCTGCGAGTGCCTTGACACGGGAGCCTGTGCGGGGGGAACAGGGAAAAGGGGGAGCTTGAGCTTAAAATTGAAAGGGACGTGGCCCGCTAGAAAGTCGTCTTTCTGTGGCAAGTGTCCAAGTTAAAAAGGCACTGTGAGTTTTCTTAATGTTGTATTCACTTCAGTTGTCACTTGATGTTTCTGTATTTCTTACATTTAAGAATTTTGTCTCATTGTCTCAGCTCTGTTTTGCTTGCTCATACGGGCTCTTCACTGAGCAAAACCAGAGGGAGTAAAAAATCAAATTGCACTGTAGGCCTCGTCTCGTGGCACACTAAAATTAAGCAGAAAACCTGAAACTCACTTATTTAACTTGGATTAAATTTGAAGCTGTTATTGTGAGACCTCACCTGCACAGAATCTCATGGAGTTTTGCTTGCAGTGGTGCTCAGGACAGTAACCTGCTTTTCATCTGACCAACTGCATTTCCATACTTTATTCTTCATAGTCAAAGTCTTGCTAGGTGTGAAACAGACTTTTATTTGTGAGTCACTCCTATGGTATCCTTGTAGTGTAGAAAATTACAAGGCTTGCCTTGTACCAGCTGGCATGCTTGAGCTTTTCCTGCTAGGATCCTGACACCAGCACGCTGTTGTTGTGCACAGTTGGTTTGAAGTTGCTGGAATGCTCCTTGCACGTTTTTCAGCTGAGGTAGAAGGAGCAGTGTATACCTGTGGTTAATTACAAGAGACAGTTTGTTCACTTGTGTTATTGACAGTTTTAGTCCTTCCTGTTTCTGAAATGACCAACTGACCTTATGGTTAGTGGTGTACAATGCAGTGCTAGTTGGAGACTGGTG
>NW_010202889.1:0-14070 GCF_000695765.1 Mesitornis unicolor | reverse complement strand
CTGCTGAACAAAAGTTCTGCCTAGGACTTTCCTTGTCAAGTCAATCAACTGTTAATGCATCTGTGTTTTAAGTGAGAGGTTTGTGAAGAGAGCTGTGATATGTTACTACCTTTCAACTACTTTTTTCTTTATTTTCCCCTCTTCTTAATGTGTTTAAACAGGTTATACTTAGAAGACAAATTTTCTACTGTGTACTTCCATGGTGTCCAAGCTCATCTGTTGATACGTTCTTTGTAACTCTGTGGCATAACTGCTTCTAAGAGTTATTAGTTTGGTTACCACAACATCTGGATCCAGAGGTCGCTTTTCAGAAAATGTGGACAGCTAAAAGTCTTTGTAGTGCTCGAATTCTGTTGCTTCAGTTGAAAGATGGCAGATTGTGCAGTTGCATGTTTCCAAAAACTCAGCAGGTTTGGACTGGATTTTTAAACTATTGCACCATAAGAGCACCACGTAACAGAGTTAAATTCCAGGTAAGTATATTTGTGGTGCTCTAGGTATAAGTGATGTGCATCAATACAGTGATAATATAATTTCTTACAGAATCTACAGAGCTGTGCTTTGGATCTTGCAGCTTTATTTATGAATTTAAGATGCCTTTAGTATATCAAGGTAAAAGGACAGACAGTAACAAGTTGCAGGAGAACCAGTGTTTCAGAGTGAACTTTTTGCATCTGTTAGTTCTGAGTTGGGCAGAAACATTATTTTTTTTGAAATTATACTGCATACAATACTGCATAATAACCGATAAGCTTATTACTTAGCATGACAACCGTTTAGTGATGAATAGGACCAAAGTTCTCTGGAAAATTTGTTACTGATGCAATATTGTACAAAAAAGGAGAAAAAATGTCAGTTTTTACTGGATTGGTAAGGGAGGATAAAAATATAAGAGCTTGATTAAAAAATTATCTGTGGATATAAACAAAAGTAATGGGAAAGGTCACAAAATTAAGGTTAATCTTGGCCACTGATGTTTCCAAATGGCAATGTTTTTCTAGATCTCTAAGTTCATCTTTAAATTACTGCATGTATAAATAATGGGACATTGTGGTTTCATCTAGCTTAGTGAAGCCTAAGAAGTTGAGAAGTTCATCTAGATGGTTTTACAACTATTTTAAATAACTTTATTAATCTGTATTAGGATAAGTAATGTTCATCTTATATTTGCCTGTTGTTTCTCCTTTTAATAGTAATATTTGACTGTATGATTATAGGTTTCCAAGGTCAATGATAAACGATCATTAGTAGATACAAGAATGACTACTAGTGCAGAGGGAACTAAAATAGCTGCTGGAAAAAGTCTCAGTGGAGTATATGATGAAAGCCAACATTCATTAGAAGGTATTGAACTGTTTGCCACCCTCTTCTTAAGAAGTCAGCCTTTCCTGTTCTATCTAGACATCTTTTATTAATGATCAAGGTAGTCTAAACTCTTAAATTTGAATGTTTTTTATAATTTATATGTTTTTTTTTTAATTTCAAGGGGATTATACACAATTTTTGTAGTTTGTAAAAAAAAAAATATGTAGTTTTCGTAAGCATGTTATTGTCTGACAGGATTGTGTACTGATTATTCCATATTATTATTTTAATCTTTTTCTTCAGCTTCATCAGACTCTTGCAATGCTTGTTCTGTGTGACTGGATAGATGTAAAACTTAGTTTTCCCATTCTCTTGCTAGCAAATGTGGTGACTCTTAAGTAGAGTACAGTCTATTGGATGGGTTATTGTTTTGTGTGAGTCTGGTTTTGACTGAGAGAATCCATTTCTTGAGTATTCACTGAATGATACAAATTGTGATGCTAGTGAACTTTTTTTTACTGTTATAAGTGTGAAAAAACAAATATTCCTGTGTGAGTGGTGATTTCTGATTCAGGTAAATTAGTAGTTACAATTATGACCTTTATTTTAGCAGTGCTACCTGACTAAATAGTTCTTTCCATAACTTTGCTTGTTTTGTCATTCCTAACTAATAAGTAATCCTCAAATGTGCTGTTACGCATCGTACATTTTAGCTCCTGTGCTTCAGGGTGCTTGATCATTGGCATTCCATGTATGCTTATTTTTGTTTGTAAAGGTTTTTTAGTCAATTGCTTTGGGCATTTTCAGCTTTTGTTTACAAATGGGATAACAGGGAAGTGGTTATGACTGGTTAAGACACTGAGATTGTATACTGTTTGTGTAATTATATTGCTCAGGAAATAGCAGTATGAGAAACTGTTGTACTATTTCTTGTGCATGACAATTAGAAAGACAGTACCTCTCCCGAAAAAGGTATGTTGTACTATATCATAATTCTGCTGTACAAGCTTCTCTCCTTATATACATTCTCTTGTAGGTTTGCATTACAAACACATGAGAAACTGCTGAGTAAACAGAAATGCCCTCTCCCACCCACTGAGTATGTTTTTAATCACTAGTGATTTTTTTTCAGATGTGAGAATCTTTTAAACCTCTTAGGTTTATGTTTATTCCAGAATGCTCCTACATTCTATGAAGTAATGAGAATGAACAGTCCCAGTGTCTTTCTAGTTTCTTCTTGTCTTTATCTTGTGCTTCTGTTTTTTCTTGTAGACAACAGAAGCATACCTATCCCCTTAGCCAGTTAAATTCTTACTTTTTTAGAAATTTGCCAATCGTGTAAAACGACAACATTCTTTAAAAACAGTGGCAAAAGCATGTGCTATGACCTTTTTACACCATATCTTTACAGAGTATGCGCTCTCCAGCTGAAATGTACTTCTGCATCTTTTGAGGTTCATTGAAATTTTTTCATAACACATACCAATATAACTTTTAATTAATAGATAATATCTTTAATGGTCTTACATTAAACCTTCTAAGAATATTTGTTCTGAATTCTTGTGGAACAGGTGTTTCATACTATTTCTAAGATAGCAAGATTTCTGCTGTTTCCTCAGGCAGCTGAAAAATTGATCTATGTCCAGATGTGACTGTGCTCCTTTTTCTGGTACTTTAAGAAATTGGCAGGGAATAGTCATACTGTAGCCTTAATTCTGTGTGTGTCTTCTTGGAAGTTGTTATAACCCTACTATTCCTTTTGATGAAAGAGCAGTAATCTACCAGACCACTGAAGCAAAAGACTTTTTTTGAATCATACTGTCTCATAAATACACCATTCTAACTTGCAAATCAAGTGTTGCCATGACATATTTGCAATAACCAAAGACATGAGAAAGCTTATATTACTTTAAAAGTATCATGGTTTCCTATTTCTTGCTTTTCTGATTTTACAGGATGTTCATCCAGTGAGTGCTTTCTTATCTTTTCCTCTTACTCAGAGATTCCTTTGCAAGGTGAAACAACACTTCTTAGCTGCATCTGTCAAGCAGATGGCTCCTTATGGAGCCATGATTCTTTCTCAACTGCATCATCTTTGTAGGTTAAGTGCTTTGTAACAAATTTGTAAGAGGCCTTCAGTTCAATGTACAGAACTTCCCTGCAGGTAGATGCATAGTGCTAAATGAAGATATTAGTACTCTGTTGGTTTTTCTCTATAATGCTGATTATTTGCAATACTCTACTGATGTTAATATTGTGAACAAATGAAAGAGGACCAGATTGTTTCACCCAGCAGCAGGTACCAGCTATCACTTGGGAGCTACAGATTTTTTTAGTTAATAACTGGATAAAGCCCTGAGTAACCCAGTTTGATCTGATAGCTGTGACCCTGTGTTGAGCAGAAGGTTGGGCAAGAGACCTTCTAAATTATTCTATGATTCAATGATTTTTTTTTGCATCATTTACCCACTTGTAGGGTTGATAAATGTATGTGCAAAACCCATTTCTCAGTCCTGCAGCTAGATGTAACTACTGGTTTTGTCATTAGAAACTGAATGTTGTCTGCCAATATTAACATTTGTACTGAAGTGGTTTTAAATTTCATGTATCATCATGTGACAGATGTAGACCTGGGAACTGACCGGAATTATTAAAATGTAGTGACTTGATAACACAGCCATGGTGCTGCTGCTTTTGAATTAAAGTTCTTTTGGGAAATCTGTAAAACAGTGCTGTATTGCATGCCATACAAATCCAGTGCATCAATTACTTCTTTAAAAAAAAAAAACAAAGAAGGCAAAACCAAAATCCCCCAAAAACCCCAAAAATGCTTCCCAGTTCCCAAATAATAATACAAAAATTTCACTGCTTTTTGGGTTGCATTTATTTAATATTTTTGAACTTGAAATTAGTCTACTCTTAACGGAGTATGAGATTAGCAGCATGCTTTAACGCTATTCCTTTACTTAAAATCTTACTGGTTTTTTTTTCTCTTTGCATGTTTGTCTCTCACCAAATCCTTTTGCCAGCCAAGAAACTGATGTGAATACTCATTCAGTATCTCTGTCTCTTGGATAGGGGAATAAAGGAGGAAGAGGAGTATGGGATCTAAGTGTTAAGAAATTAACTCTCATCAAAGAGTGAATGCCATGTATTCAGACACTCAAGAGAACAGTGATTACTCAAAATAACTGATAATTAAATAGGACTGAAGCTCATACAAGAAAATAAAACCTCCTCATGAAGTAGGAAAAGGCATGGACATCTGACTTTAGTCAGTATATTTTCAGTAGGTTTTGATCTGAGATTCAAGTACTCTCTTCAGTTCACATAACCTCCTTTCCTGTTCTTCTCTCCTTAGAGAAAATGTACCAGCCAATTCTTTATACACAGAAGTATGATTGTCTCCCACATTTGTAGGGAACTTTTTTCCTTTTCAAAAAATAATCCTTTAATCTGAAATTTCTTGTTGTAACTATTCTTTGGATACTCTTTTTAAAGTTTTCATCTTTTTTTGATTTGTGAACATCTAGGTATTTTCCAGCAGGGAGAGACACCTTCTAGAATGCTTTGTATGTGAGGGTTGTAGAAGACTTAGATGATGAATATATACATGTAAATAAGCATACATATGCTTGTTTTCATTTAAATAAGCTCATTATCTTACAGTTGTGTTTCTTAGTTATATTTCATAAGTCCATTAGACATAATTCTTGGGCCTTGTGAACTCTTACTTTACTTCTTTGTTTTCTGACCAAACAACTACATCAACATGGCCCTTCTTTCATGTAATGTTTCACATTAGTAGTGTCTTGAGCCTGAATTCTCTTTTGGTCAGAAACGAAAGTTAGCTCTTCCATGCTTGCTTTTCTTCCTATTTAGTAATGCAGTTGCTTTCAACAACTTCCCCTGTTTATCAGTGGTCCTTGCATATGCATCTTTTCTCCTAATTTGTAGACGGTATGGAAACAGTCGCAGAAGTTGCTTAAACTACTGAGAGTTTGACTGACCTGAAGGAAAGCACATCATGGCATCATACTTAAAAGTATTTTCTTTGCACTCAACTAAAAAAAAAAATCTTCAAAGTGGAATAGTGTTTGTTGTTTTCCAATAAAATCCCGAGTAAACTTTTTTTATCTTCTAGGCAGTACAGTGATTTTTCCTTTAAGTTAAAAGATCCTTCTTCTTAATAGTAGTAACATGATTTATCATTTGCTTCACTGCAAATGCCTTTCTCTCATATTGCCACAGCAAGAGCCAACCTGAAATCCTTTCTATCAGTAAGAATGTGTTAGATATAAGTTACAGGTATTCATATTTACAAGTGGATATGCAAGTGTTTCCAGTGTAAAGGAGGTAAAGCGCAGTTGATAAACTACCTTATGATAGTGTAGTGTTTTAGCAGCATAACTGATGCACCAGACAGTATACCCTGGCACGAAGAGATGCACACGTGGTTGCTTTCTCATTTTATTTTTTTTAAGGAAATAATAAACCTAGTTAGATATATTTGTGACATGATTTTAATCATGTTTTGGGTAAAACAGTTGAGTTTAGCATGTATTCTTACCTAAGGGTTCTGAAAGCTATTTCTTACCCTCATTTTTCCTGCTCTTCCCATTTCTAAACTGAAGAGGCAACTTCAACCAAAACCTGTTCCTGTACATTTTGCCATTCTTCATCAGAACTGACACTACAGTATCTGTAGATGTTTTCTAAAAGAAGCATCTCATCAGCTATCTCATTATGAACCAGAAAAATCAAGTATAGTCTGGAGTATATTTTCTTTTTAGTCCCATTCATACTGATGCATACCCAAATATACTAGGAGTTTATTTTTAATTCAATACTAAAGTAATCTGTACAGTATCTTGTATATCTGTACAATATAACCTGTGGAATACCAGACTGTCCTAATTGTAGTTGTTTACAGAAACAGAAGAGCTAATAAAATGTACAGCTTTTTTTTTTTTTAGAAAACCATACCTGAGGATCTGAACTTTTCCTTCCTGTTTGTGTTTTTTGTTAGATTTAGATTTTTTCCTTGACACCTTCAGAGTGTGTGTGTGTTTTCATACACTTAGTGCTTTGTATTTTACTTGGTGGTTTTTTATTCTCTCTATTTCAGTAGTAGCAACTATATGTTGTGTGTTTTTCTTTTCCAAATAATAAATTGCTTTGAATAAGAAATCTGACTATTAATGATTGCTAATAATACTAGTAAGTAAACAAGTTCAAAAGGTGAAGGAAAAGAATTGCTTTCTTGTGGAATTACATAGGGGTCAAGGCTGTCTGTGTGTAAGGGGAATATGATGACATGGTGGCCAGCAGTTTTATAATTTATTTGTTTTTTTACTCTAGGTGTCTATCTGCTTTCAAACAGCATCATTCTATTGCTTTTGTGTAGCTACTTTTATTCTGTATTTATTTGACAAATTAGATGAAAATGTGCAGTTATATATGTTTGTGTAGATATATTTCTTGATTGAAAAAGGGTTTTATGCTAAGGATTATTTTAGAGTTTTCAGTTTTGGAAATGCTGAAGTAACTTATTTGATGTATTTGGGAATCAAAACTTGTTACTGTTTTTAAATAAAATGCTTTTTGTTTCATATTTATACTGTCTTATGTGTTCGGTGTCAAAGGAATAGATGTATATTTAAAATTGGAATTAACAGATCCTTTTTCTGACTGTAAAACTTCTTTTCCACAGCAAAAATGAAACACATCAATCTGTCATTTGCAGCTTGCGGGTTTCTGGGTATTTACCACTTGGGGGCAGCAGCTGCTTTTTACAGGCATGGTAAGAAGTTACTGAAAGTTGTGAAAGCTTTTGCGGGAGCTTCTGCGGGATCACTGACTGCCACTGTCTTATTAGCAGTACCAGAAAATATAGAGGTAAATTAATAAATTCGTAGGTATAGGACATGATCATTTGTAAAGGATATTTTTTATATAATCATCAATCATTAAGATTTTCTTAAATATTTTTGTTCTTGTTTTTCTACTTGTTTCTTGTAAAGAAACAGGACTCGAGTATGTGTTTTCATTAACAAAATCTGTGACTCATGGGCTGAAATGTTTATGGAGCAAGCAATGTAAATATAAATTTCATGTGTGTGAATGTTGAGGTGTATGCAACCAGGTGTATTTTAATATACCAAAATTTAAATGCACTTAATCACTGTACGTTACAAACTTGATAATTTTTTTCTTGGCTAGAGGTGGGCATTGTTAAGCAAATGCATAGCACCATCCTTTCATCCTCCTGTGAAAGGAGATAGACTGTGTCTTCATAAAGTCAAAGCACAGCACATACTGGCTTAAACTTTTTCCTTGCTGTCTGTGCTCCATTAGTACAAGAAGCGGCTTCCACACCTCCTTTAGACTCAGTACAGTTCATAACTTAACAGCAGTAGCCCTACTGTATGACAGGATAATGATATTATTACCTTTATTGTATTTCTAACTTGCTATGTTTTATATCCACAAGTATAACTCTTACATCAGTTAATTTCCTGCCTCCCTTTTTTTTTTCCTCTTCCCCAGAGGTGTCTATGTTTAGACAAGCTATAGTGATAATAAAGACTTTCTTCATCTCCTAGACTCAGAGTTCTAATACAGCCTTTCCTTATCTTGGAGATAATGTAACATTGAGGATTTATTGTTTTGACTGTTACTGTTCTAATATGGCAGTTTGCAAATGTTTTTCAGTCATATCTTGGATATCTCATATCTTTGTCACTGTTGAAAAGGCATGGGACTTGAGAATTCTAGGGAGGCTTATAGATAATTTATAGATAGGTACCTATTCATTTCAGAAGTACCTTGATCATGTTTGATGTTAAGTTTGCTTAACTCAATACAAGTAATTAGAATTTCTAGACATGTCCTTAGTCACTATTTAAAACTCAGATGTATTGTTTAAAGCTTCTAGCATATATAAACAATTCATAGTTATAAGAAATTGTCCTATTTGGAGCAAAAAATATATGGTCTGTTCTTAGTACTTGCAGTAGAAAAAGTAGGTTTGTGTCATTCGCCTAGGTTTGGATTCATCCAGCTCCCTGTTACTCTTAGCTCTCTGTCAGTTTGTTAAAACATCTTAGATATGAAGATAGTTCTGAGATGATGCTTTGTAGGGTTTGTGGGTTTCTTCTGTATCTAGAGTTAAAAGTGTCTGAATGTGCCTCTTTCCAGCTGATTGACTACAGAAGAAGCCTAGCTGCCTAATGTAGAATAAATTCAAGACTTGGTACATACAACTAGTTTTATATATTTGAATTGGCTTGGAACTAGCAATAGCAAGTACCTCCTAGGGTAAAGGTTCAAATATAACCTATGAGAAATGAATTAGCAGAAGTCTTGATAGTGATTGTTGCTTTAAGAGATATGGACCTCTTAAGGAACTTTTTTGACACATTTATTTGAAGGCCATTTAGAGAAAGTAGATGCAAGAACTACATTTCTGTCTTTCACTTAGGCCAGTGCTCTGTTGTACAGGTGATGTGAGGAAGTTAAACTGCTCCAACCAGCTTGTTCCTGATCTCATACTAATCCTCAGCCCAGCTCCTTCCTGTTTTTTCTTGCATTAAATCCTGTAGCCTCCTTCTCAAAAGAACGCATTTGCTTCTCTGTTTTTTAGTTTTTTTTTCTCTTTCCGTAGTCACATCAAACAATTACTTTGTTACTAGCAACGTATTTATTCTTCATGCAGGAAGCTAATAAGCCAGGAACCCCAAACTATCTGTATGCAGATCTTTTATTCTGTAAACATTTTATTATGTATGTGAATATAGGTATATTTATTGAGTACCAATTTCAGTTGCATAAGATTGTATTTAGTTTTTTCTCAAGTCCCTAAAATCATTACAGAAATCTGCATGAAAGGATAAAAAAAGAAATATGAATACTGAATAGTGAGTCTTAAGCATTCAGAATCATAATTCATTGTTTCAGAATCTTTTTGCTAAAGAATAAATGCTACCTATTTCTTTATTCTGCTTTTGGAGTTCTTATGGCTCATACTTCAGGCTATTTTTCTGCGGTCATTAATGTGAGGCATAATGCTCAAGTGCTGTATTCAGTTTTGGGGCTCTCACTACAAGAAAGATGCTGAAGTGCTGGAGCGGGTGCAGAGAAGGGCAGCAAAGCTGGTGAAGGGTCTGGAGCATAGGACTTATGAGGAGCATCTGAGAGAACCGGGGTTGTTTAGTTGCGGGAAGAGGCTGAGGGGAGAGCTTATCACTCTCTCCGACTCCTGAAAGGAGGTTGTAGTGAGATGGAAGGTGGTCTCTTCTCCCTAGTGACGGGTGGTAGGACAAGAGGAAATGGCCTAAAGTTGCACCAGGGGAGGTCTAGGCTGGACATCAGAAGTAACTGTTTCACTGAGAGAGTGATTAAATACTGGAATAGGCTTCCCAGGGATGGGGTTAGATCACCATCCCTGGAGGTGTTTAAAAGATGCATTGACGTGGTAATAAGGGACATAGTTTAGCTCCAGATTTGGTAGAGTTAGGTTATGGTTGGACTTGTGATCTTATTAAAGGTCTTTTCCAATCAAATGATTCTGTGATTTCAGTTTGCATAAAAGAGGTTCTCTGTGCAGTGGAATCTGTTACCTGATATTCTGCAGTTTTCTTGTCTTCCTTTGTCTTCCATCATAGTATTCCTTTTATTAAATACTTCCATAGTATTTTATTCATTAAATATGTGTATTTGTTAGTAGCATGGTTTTTGCATTAGTAAGAGGAAATTGTAATAATTGTAATTTTTTTAATGCTTATAGGCATCTTAAGGTACTTGTGTCTGATTTTAATAATGAAGTAGTCTTTAAAATAAAAAGTGGCTTTACACTTGAAATATAAATGATTGTTCTTGTAATGACGTTTCAAATTACTGATTATTTAGAAAAATAATTCCTTGATTGCTTAAGTTTTTGTGACGGTTTATTATTATTATTTTTATTTTTTAATTAGGTATCTTGTTGTCTTACAGTTTAGCTCTTATAAGAGGATCAATATTTTGTTATGCAGATCTTATTACTAACATCATATATGGGATAATATTTTAGTTGGATCTTATAACTCTCGATTAAAGCTGTAGCTGCTAGTATGTTTTAGATACCACAGTTGAACATACTTTCCATAACTAAAACATCCTTAATGATGAATATTTTAATTTGCAGAAATGTAAGCAGTTTGCCTATGGATTTGCAGAGGAAGTTAGAAAATTGGACTTTGGTGCTGTAACGCCTGGTTATGATTTTATGAAAACACTTAGGTACTTATCTTCATGTATTCATAAGGCCATTTTTGTGTAAAGTTCTAAACAAAAATGGAGAGTGCACATATTTTTTCTGTACTGTGGGAAGCTCAGCACTCTTTCACCCCTAACATTTGCAAGGTATTTAAAAAATGATAGGGACTAATCTTTAGCATTTTCTTTACTCTAGGGAAGGCATAGAGTCTATTCTTCCTTCCAATGCTCATGAGATAGCTGAGAACCGGCTCTATGTGTCAGTCACTAACACCAAAAATGGGGAAAATCACTTGGTTTCAAGTTTTGCCTCCAGAGAGGACCTCATTAAGGTAATGAAGTTGTATATTGCTGCTTTAAATAAAAATGCTTGATTTTCTCCAAGGTTTAGGAGTATGTTGTTAGCTGTAAAATATATCACTGCTTTACTCAGTGATCACTTACACTGTTAGTGCTGCTACAACCATAAGATAAACCATGGAAACAGAATTCAATTCACAGTTTCACAAATTTTGCTAGAGTTTATTTTTGTGTGTTTCCTTCATCTGTTTTTAAAGTGCTACCCTGTAGGCAAAGTATGTTTAAAAAGTAACAAGGTAACTAATGGTTACAGTAGATAAGAATAAAATAGAGGTTCGAATTTTGTAACAATTTGCTGAGTCTCTTTGCGTCTCTTACCTCATTGATACCATTTATATTATGTTTCATCACAGAAGAAAGTAAAGAAAAGAAAGTTTCTGTCTTAAAAAAACATCCATCACTTTCTACAAGTCCTCTTGGGGAATAGATATAGTGTAATGTTAAGTACCACATATAAACTGTTTTAACTGTCACTGGAAAGCATATCTTTTATTGCCCATCTCTTTTCTTTCAAATGTCAGTTTTTGAACTTAGATAAGGATTGTATACATAAGCTGATATGAAATGGTAGGATGAATTGTAAAATGTAGATGCATGTAAAGCAAATGTTCTTTCTCATAATTGATTTATATCTTAGTGGTGGACATCATAAGGCACAAGAGAAAAACGGAGTATAAAAAAGAGTAATAGTGTAGGAATAGTAAAAAAAAAAGGAATAGTAGTATAAAAAGGAATTCCTTCTTTTCCTGTCCTTGTGGATGCTTGGAGTAAATAAGAGATTCTTTATAATTAACACTTAAAGAAAAATATCACACTTGTTAACAAAATCTCACAGTATGCTTTGGAAATTAGCCTTTAAAGTATTTTTTTTTTTTTAAATCTTCACCCCGTTATATTCTATATGGTCAGTCAGTTCTCAAAATTTGTAGAACTTAAATCATGCAAAGATATGGAAAAAGGTTTTTTTCGAATTATGCAGTGTTATTTCTAGCTATGATAGCCAGCAAATTGTAAACATGGAGATTATTATGCTGTGGGTTTATTAGTTTTGCAGTGAGATTTTCTAGCCTGAAGACAATTAGAAGCTTCAAGACAACCTTGGAAATACATACATTTTATCAGTATTTCAGTAGTTCTTTTGTTGACTTAACCATTTCTGCTCTATTCTTCTGTTCCATATGCTAGTGGGGGTTACTGAACAACAGTAATCAAATTCAAAATAATTGCACATAGGGGAATACATTCATATTGTCTGGTTTTTTCAGTGCATCTGGTAATATATACTTTTGTGTGTGTCTTCAGCTATGCATGTATGATTTATACAACAGTACAAAGAGTTGGTGGCTGCCCTGGTAACGTGGAAGGTAGAGCTTGTTAGGCTGTGTAATCGTTCTTCACCTCTCCTAGACATGATTTACTATATCCAAGGCATGGATAAAGATACTGCTGGCCATACAGTGTTTTATAACAGCAAGACTTCTGTGCCCTCTGCCAAAAATCTTTCAACTTCCTTATGCAGTTGGTCCCAATGCTTAAAAAGTCTTATGGTTCCAAAGTTTTTCATAATGGCTAAACCATATATACGTTGCTACAATTTTAAGCTCGCTCTTTCTTTTACTATTCCCAGTGAACATGGAAAGGCAGTTAATAATCTCCCACTTTTGAAACAGTCTTTGCATATGTGAAGAGAATCATCGTGTACCAGTGTTCCTAGACTTGCAGTTCTTAAACTGGAGGTGAGGAGGAAGAGAGGCATGATTTGTATGTTTGTGAGGAAGCAGGGCACAGAACACTGTTGTATTTAGTTTGGAAAGGTGGGAGCAGTGGCTAGCAGTCCACACTGTTCTCTTAATGTTAGGGAAATATGGAAAGTGGTAGTTCTTCAAACTTGTCCTTCCTCGCCTCTCTCTTGAGGTCTAAGTGACTTTATAAAGGAGGGCCAGGTGCTTTCTTCAGTTTTCTTGAAAGTAATTCACACTTTGCAGAGTTCATCTGGTTTTGACTCTTTTCTTTCACTAAAACTTTTATTCCCATTCCTTTAAGTTTAGAAGGGCCAAAGTTACTGAGTTGAATGAGAGAGCAGAAACGGAGTTGGGCAGGGGAAGAAGCTGATCTTGGGAATCCTGTAGGGTGTCGCCACTATCAAAAATCTGGAGAGAAATGCATCTGACCTTATCTTCTGGTAGAAAAAGAACTACAATTTCACATTTGGAAAATAGGAAGAGAGCCTTTTTAGCTGAGCTAAGACAAAATTCTGTTGGTTTAGATTACTAGGAAGATAAATAGGCAAGAAAAGAGTTCTTATAGCAAAAGTTAGCGCCTTCATATAGAGCCTTAATTAAAACTTGTTAGGGGAGGAGAGGTGTTTAATATTGAAACTAGCTTAATTTGTTGTAAAAATAAATACAGTTCCATCAAAAAACCTCAGACATTTTCTCCATGGGTTGTGGGTTTTTTTGCACCTGATCACCTTTCACATAGTATATTTTCCAGTCTGTAATTGCTTCTGTTCTCTGGATTTGTCTCTCATGCCACCATGCAAGCACATATATGTGTATTTACCATATTTAGTTATATGATAATTTCTGGCATATTGCATTTCATAGAATGGTTTGGGTTGGAAGAGACCTTAAAGATCATCTAGTCCCAACCCCCCTGCTATGGGCAGGGACACCTCTCTCTAGACCAGGTTGCTCAAAGCCCTGTCCAACCAGGCTTTGAACATTTCCAGGGAGGGTGCATCCACAGCTTCCCTGGGCAACCTGTGCCAGTGTCTAACCACCCTTACAGTAAAGAATTTTTTCTTAGTATCTTATCTAAATCTACTCTCTTTCAGTTTGAAACCATTACCACTCATCCTATTACTACAGTCCCTGATAAAGAGTCGCACCTCATCTTCCCTGTAAGGCCCTGTTAAGTACTGGAAGGCTGCTATAAAGTCTCCCTGGACCCTTCTCTTCCCTAGGGTAAACAGTCTGGACTCGTAGGGAAGATGCCCTGTTTATCTTCATGGCTCCTCTGGACTTGCTCCAGCAGCTCCATGTCTGTCTTTTGTCGGGGACTCCAAAGCTGGACACTGTACACCAGTGGGGTCTCATGAGAGTGGAGTAGAGGGACAGAATCACCTTCCCCAACCTGCTGGCCACA
>NW_010202888.1:0-762 GCF_000695765.1 Mesitornis unicolor | reverse complement strand
AGGAGTGCAAGGACACTCAAAACACAAACTGTTGTAATAATTACAAGACTTTTAAACAATCGTTGCAGCTCCAGGAGTGCAAGGACACTCCAAACACATCAACCACATCCCAACTGAAAGCAGAACAGCAATGCAAATGTTCCAAAACAAAACCAGTAACGTTCTCCCAACCCCAACTGTTTACTCCCAAGTCCAGACTCTTCTCCAGTGCCAGTTTGTGCCAAATGTGCCTGAAACATAAGCAAGAGTTACATCACAGTAATAAAACTATCCTCTTCCCTCCAAATCTTCTACCAAGATAGCAGAAGTGTGCTCAGCATTAGCCTTTTATCTCTTTCTTTACTACTATATTTAATTCCATTTACTTACATTCCTACTCCGATGTGAAAGGTATCACAGAAAATCCTTAACGCTCTAGCATTAAAAGAGATGGGATGAAATATAGTGAAATTATCTATTCACAAGACTCAGAAGTGTTGGGAATGTTATCTGTAAACACAGGTTACAAGAGTGCGTATTAAATGGGAGAGAAAAGGACTGTTTAACATTGAATTAACCAAGAAATCTAAAAATCCAAGTCTCCAGTGTTCTCTGTAGGTAACACATACTGTAAAGCTTGTAATTTAAAATATTCCACATGGGACTAGATGTATGGACCTCCATATGTTATCACAGATCTGTATGAGAAGCACTGGACACTGAGATCAAATGAAGAAAACAACGAATTTTGATTGTTTGGGCAGGATATACTGCCACACACCT
>NW_010202887.1:0-5983 GCF_000695765.1 Mesitornis unicolor | reverse complement strand
GGAGACACTCAAAACCCACCTGGATGCATTCTTGTGCAACCTAGTCTGGGTGATCCTGCTCTGACAGGGGGCTTGGACTGGATGATCTTTCGAGGTCCCTTCCAACTCCTAACATTCTGTTATTCTGTGTGATTCTACTCTGAGACAATTTCACACCAGAGGTAAAAGTGCTGGGGTCAGTAAAGTTAGGCTAGGATGGATTTACCCCATGTCTGTACCTACAAAATGTCTTAACAGTGCACTTGACAAAGGACTTGCCAAGCATGCTGGTTTTAGCTGGGATAGAGGTAATTTTCTTCATAGTAGCTGGTATGAGGCTATGTTTTGGATTTGTGCTGAGAATAATGTGATAACACGCTGATGCTTTAATTGACTAGCAATGTTTACATTAAGTCAAGGAATTTTTCAGTTTTCTCACACTGCCCCTGTCCCCCTAGCTGCTTCTCTACAAGAAGCTAGGAGAAGACAGAGCCAGGACAGCTGACTCAAACTGGCCAAAGAGATATTCCATGCCATAAGACATCACATTCAATATATAAACTGGGGGGAGTTTGTCATTGGGGAAACGATGCTGAGTGACTGGCTGGGCAACAGTTGATGGGTGGTGAGTGGTTGTATCACTTGTTTTTCTTGGTTTTGTTTTCTTTCTTTATTTGTTGTATTCATTATCATTGTAACTTATTGTTATTATTTTATTTTTTTTTATTTCGATCATTAAACTCTTCTTATCTCAACCCATGAGTTATCTTACCTTTTTCCTCTGATTCTCTTCTCTATCCCACTGTCGGGGGTGGGGAGGTGAGTGAGCAGCTGTGTGGTGCTTAGTTGCTGGCTAGGGTTAAACCCCAACACCAGCTAAGACTAGAAATCAAAGACTGGAAATCAAAGCTGAATGACTGAGAATTGAGTCCAGCTCTGAGGCCCTGAGTAAGCCACAGATACAATAAAGGAAGACATATACATAACGAGTTTCTGCTGTACTAGCTAAGAACTGTCAATCAGGTGGGTGGGCTTTTTCCCAAGTTAATTACACTTCAGAGATGATCTAAAATCCATAGATTTATAAAGGAAAAGCTTTGGTGGGATTATTTTCAGAGTGATCAAGGTCTTCTGAAAGCCTAAGAAGTCAAGTATGACACAAGAAAAAATATAAGCCGGCTGTTGCAATTATAAATAATGCAAATCAGGTACTTTTGAACTCCTAATTCCTACAACACTAAGCAATAATTTAGCTGTGTGCGGCTATTTAATTGTGTAATTTTTGCAAGAATTTCAGCTTTTTTTTTTCATAGAATATATAACTAGAGGAGTAATCGCAAACTTTTGCTGGCCAATGAAAAAGCATTGAAGAAAAAACTATGCAGAGGATATTGTACTTTGCTTACCCTGCCAACTTGGAGTACAGTGTTGCAGCTGCGGATGTGGATAAGTCAGAGGTCTCTAAGACAAAAGGTTGCCAGTAAGTGACAGAATAGAAGCCTTTCAAGTCGTACTTCAGGGTCACGAGGGAGGGGATAAGTCTCTTCTTTTTTTGCTTCTCAAGTGTCTATATGTGCCACCAAAAAGGCTCTTTATAGCTTTGCTTTCATCAATTAAGCAGGCAATGCCTTCTCTGTAACAGATCCTCAAAGAGTTTGGAAATATAATAACAGCACTCATTTATTGATTGCTTTGATCAGATACTAGACAGGAGGGCAAAAAAACCTCAACATGCACGTCAATAAACAACCTGGAGCCTCTAAAGCCATTCTGAGAGAGCCTGAGAACTAACAATGAGGTTGAGATGCTCAAAAAAGAAAGCCCATGACAGTGAATCAATATAAAGCCTTGTGGTAAAGATGCTGAAATAAGAGGAGGAATGTTGGGTCACTGTGAAAAGAACTCTGTGGCCTGCATTAAAACCTTGAGACAACTAATAAGGGTTCCTTCAGGTGCAGGGAGCAGGTGAGACCATCTTTCTCTCTAAATGACTAGAGAGGAAGCTTGAGGTGAGGTGATCTTGGACAAGAGTCAGGTTAGACAGGCTGAATCAAGGGACTGATTTTGCTGTATACTTCTGGTATCAGGAAGACATGAGGCTTAGTGGCCTCTCCCTTTGGAGACAAGCGGCTTGTGCTCTATATGGGCACTGAATGCGATGGGTTTGGATAAGCTCTACAGGGCTATGAACTATTTATGCTGAAGTTGTTCCTGGACTGCTTATACTATAGATACACTGGGGATTCATCCAGAAAAACAAATAGGAAGGGAAAAAATGGCAGGAGATATGCAGCCTTGTATTGAAGATTATTAAGAGAAAATGCTAGGAATAGGCTTTCAACTGAGATGAAAGGAATGCTTGTTGGAAAAAACTGATAAAAGTCCCACTACCTCAATAATGTAGTTTAAAAGAGCCAGGTTGTGATCCATTCAGAGGGTTTGAAAATTTTAATATCTATTACAGTATATTTTGTGCCTATAGACTTTAATTCCCATTGATGTGCTTTTCAAAAGCTCTGTTTCTTTTGCAAAAGTAAACATACAATAAGTTTTCACAAGGCTAGTCATTGCCTAGATACAATCAATCCTAAATTCTCAAAGGGAAAGCTGTTTAGTATGCAGATATATAATAACATCAAGTGATACTCAGCCCTAAAATACCAAAAAGGTACAAGGCCTAATACCAAAGACAATGAACTCATGGGTCTGAAATGGTCATGAAATGAAATGGAGGTTCAGCAACTCCTGAATCGACAACACTGCAATCAGTTTTTGAAATGTGTTACACAAGAATCTTTAGTCTTTGCATTCAGACTTCAAAGAAACTCTAATCTTACCTCTTTGTTGGGATTTGGGAGCCAAACTCATCATTGTGAGACCGTGGGCACACAAACTTCCTGAGTGGAAGCATGGCCATGAAATACACGCATTCTTTACCTTCTGGTTATTGTTTGTCTGTTCACTTTGTCTCCATTATTTTTTGATGTTTTGCCTCTCAGCAGAAGACATATAAACTCTCTTATTTACTAAACGGGTAGAGGTATGCCTGCAGGCTCACATGGAGTAGTGAATAAAATAGCTACAGTGACCACTTGTCCACTTTGCTAAAGCAGGATAGGAAGGAAACAAGTAGTATGTGAACACTGGAACCACCAAAGATTGATTTAACCTAGAATTTGTGTCTCATTGATAATCATCTTTAGCATAAAAAGCTCTACCAGTATGGCAAGACTGACTTGCTTTGCAGAGCATCCTGCAATCTGGGCCTCTTGCAATCTTGGTCTCCCACATGCATGTCCTGACCTTTTCCACAGCTGTGACAAGATGTGCTACACACAGCTCTCCACTTCTGGAAGGAAGTTCTTGAACACTCAAAATTATCCCCTGAGTTAGACAAGTAAGTGCCAGACAGACAACAGAGCTGATAAATGGCCGACCTTCCCTGTAGCAGGGACTCGGCCTTTGAGGTTCCAGACTCCAGCCAAAGACTTTTCTGTGGATCAGGCACAGACAACCCACATTGCATGCCGATGCCCTAGTGTCTAAAACCACTTGAGATCACAGTGCAGTTTCCCTCTGACATAGAATACAAAGAGGTGTTCTCTTTTCCATCCAGCTGATTAAATAGACAGACAAAGTGTGAGCCTCATTTCCCTAGGAAAAAAAGCTAAGAGCCTCCTGTGAACTGTTGAAGATCAAAAGTGCCAAGTTTTACCAGTTCCTGTTGCTAATGAGGAAAACATTCATTACAAGTGTTTTCAAGAGTAACAGTATGTTTGCTCCCACAAATGGGTATCACTGACAAACACTATTTGTAGATATTTGGTAAAAGCTTGAAACTCTGTTTTTTAATGCCATAATAAAACCAATGTAGAAGCTGATGAGTCAGCAGGGCTATGATACTTTTTTGTTAATTATGTGCTAAGGTTTATGAAACTAATAACTGTTTTTAATAATAGTGAGGAGGAGAAAGCTTACATTTAGAAAATGCAACAAAATTTGCACAGGTAATTGGATTGTGTGGGAATTCAAGATAAGAATAACTTAATTAAAATGAAATTTTAAAACAAATGACCTAGGTTGTTTTTTAATCCCTTCATACTACCTTGAAAAAATAATTTACATCTCAGTGTAATCAGTACATAGTCATAACTGAGTGTTATGACTACTAGATGAGAAGAGCTAGGCAGAGGACAGGTATATAAATGAGGAAAAGGGGATTAGAGGTTCCAGAATTCATCTATTAAAGCTACACTCATAAATGTCCAGACCATTGTGAGTGGCGAACAACCAACTTCTAAGCCAGTCAGTCAAAATTTCTTACTTCCTTTTTCTCTCCTCCTATGTCTCACCCCTGTGCTGCCTACTTGCTTTTAGACCATAATCACCAAAGCAAATCAGTTTTGTTCTTGGCAAGGTCAGGTCCACATTCCCCTATTCTCACTCAGTTTCAGAGTTGATAGCATCCCACTTTCAACTCCTAGTAGATCTTCTGCATTAGCTAGCAAACACTCCAGTATTTCTGTGCTGTGTTTTCACCATCCAAGTTCCAATCTGGAAAGGTCTTGTTCTGAGTCCCTGTGTGTCACATGTACCTCATCATACAATACCCTTTTCAGATTCATATTTGAAATTTTCCTGAGAGGAAAACAAAGGATATTGAACCTGGTTAGGTCTTAGTCTTGATTATTAGAGAGTGATCAGGATATGAGAGGAGACATCTACATGCTGTAGGAAAAGGGAAGGTCTATTCATTCTTGTTTTGGCTTCAGTACCTGTAACCAGAGATCAGAGAACTGCTGTGTTTCTGTACCCACACCCTAACATTTGTAGTTCTGAGCTCCATAACTCACTAAAAATGAACATAGGATATGTGAAAAATTATCCCTAATTGGAGCCAGGGAGGAAAGTGCAAGTGACATGCTCAGGGTCCCATAAGCTGTTCCAAAGCAAAGTAGTGAAACCAAACCCTTGCAACTCCTGCCCAGGAGCTTTTGCTCTCCTTGACAAGGTGCAAGTGTCCTTCAAACAGCACAATTCCTGAACCACGTATCTCACAAGGCAACACTTTTTAACTGTGAGGATAACTGAGCACTGGCACAGGTTTCCCAGAGAGGCTGGGGAATCTGTAGAATCAAGTCCTTGGCAATATTTAAAAAAATGCCTGGAAATAGTCTCAGACAACCAGCTCTTGATAACCCAGCAGCAGGAGGGAGGTTGGGCACGATGACCTATACAAGTCCCTTCTCACCTCAACCATTCTGTGATTTTGTGAATTACACCTTTCCAGAACCTCAGTAAAATCAGTGACTGCTATTCCCAGATTTGAAAACTGCACTGTCTTCCTGTCTACCTCTGTTGGGAAAGTTTGTCCCTAAAAGGAACTGTGTAACAGGGTCATTCTGTCCAATTTCACAGTGCCTTTTACAGGATATAGTTGCAGAAATGCAATATTGCTCTGTTTTTATTTTATTTTTTGTTTTCCCAGAGAAAACTGCTTTTCTCCAATAGGATAAAAATAGCCTTCCACAGTTGTTCTATCCCTTTAGACTTAGTGAATAATTGAAGAATGTTTTCCCGGTAGTTAGTAATGAAAGAGGTTTACTCTGAACCCTTCTCCATTATCCAGCGCCAGCACTTTCCTCCGTTGCTGAGGTTGCAAGACAAAGCGAGGGGTGACAGGTGCTTGTATATCTCTTCATGAACAAATGAAGCAAATTCTGCTGCCATCTGGCTGGGAGTAAATCTGCTGTAACTCCCCTGGATAGCTAAGAAGCCGTTGGACTTACTCAAGGAACACTGAAAGCAAAAATGCTCAATTACATTTTTCATCTGGCATGTTCAAAAGAACATGTGACTAATGAGACTAACATGTCTATAAACTTACGACAAAGTATCAACCCGTATGGCTTGCGAATTTTTTCCAGATCTCCCCTCCTACTCTCTCAATTATTTACCTGTGGGTACCAACATTGCCAGAGCCTGCTGCTGCCGGAGGAGGAAG
>NW_010202886.1:0-6773 GCF_000695765.1 Mesitornis unicolor | reverse complement strand
AGCCTCAAGCTATAATTTTCTTTATAAGTGTCACAGTTCTCTCTATTAAAGAGACCAACACCCACTTCACTACAATCTCCTTTCAGGTAGTTGCAGAGAGCGATAAGGTCTTCTCTCAGTCTCCTCTTCTCCAGACTAAACAACCCCAGCTCACTCAGTCATTCCTCCTAAGACTTGTTCTCCAGACCATTCACCAGCTTCATTGCCCTTGTCTGGACACGTTCCAGATCTTGGTAAGGAGCACTCATAGCCCTGCTGCCTAGGCTGAGCTGAGCAGCAATTGCTGCCCAGCCTCTGGCTCACAGAGGCCGCCCTCTCGCCTGGAAAAGTGAATACTTATGCTGCTACTTATGAACCAGGAGAACAAGTAAAAAATTAATATGTTCAATTAAAAAAAACCACAAAACAAACCCAAAACGGAATTAAAGATTTTTCAGTGTATATAAACATGCGTAGTCAAAAAGCTCACTTGTGTTTGGATTCTGTATTAATCAACTGCAAAAATATCTTTGAATTTGATGGGACAACTTAAAATAGTAAGAACTATACTGAACTGGATCCAAGCATAAAAGGTTTTATAGCTTTTTTAGATGTCTTTGTCTACAGTCGTCTTTGTGAAATAGAAAATGCAGGTCCCCTTGATCCCATTTTCAGTATCATTAATGAAGATGTTGAACAGCACTGGTCCCAGTACAGACCCTTGAGGGACCCCACTTGTCACCATCTTCCATCTGGACATCGAGCCATTGACCACTACTCTCTGGATAGGACCACCCAGCTAATTCCTGAACAGTCCACCCATCAAATCCATCTCTCTCCAACTTAGAGAGAAGGATGTTGTGGGGGACCATGTCAAAGGCCTTGCAGAAATCCAGACAGATGACATCCATAGCTCTTCCCTTGTCTACTAATGTGAAAAAATCTCTTACTTTACAGCACTGACAGCATGCCTGCATATTACCCTGTCCTATGGAAATACTCCCTAAGAGTTGTTTCCAGTGTATAAAACGTCAGTAATTTATAACCCTGTACACACTAATAACACCAAAACTTTTTAGTCATATCTACAATTCAGAATAACCCAATGTACCATCTGAGTGACTCATGATTGCACATTTGTAGTTTAATTATTAAAATATTGTCTCACGGTGGAAGGACTGAAGTAATTTATTTTAGTTAACATGCTGTCTGCATTTTTTATATTCTTTTCAACTTATTAAAGCTGTGCATTGGAATATTTTTTTAAGAGCACATACCAAATCACACTATCCTAGTTTGAATTAAAATATAGACCCAAAAAGATGGAGTCATCCCTTGGTGAATGGTTTTAGAGCATGTTATATGATTGTATGTAGAAGTCTGGTCACACTTAGCCACTTCATAAACTCCAGGATACAACTAATAGGAATTAAAAAATAAATACATCTCTGATTCTTGGGTCAGACCATACTGTATCCCAGGTATTTTGGAAATCAGATGCAGTAGATACAGACTAAGCAATGTTTAAACCTCACCAAGAGCTGAAAGAAGTCATAACTTCTGACTCCCACTCATCACTTTTCACTGAGGTGTTCCTAGCTGTGACTAAAAATAAGCCAATATAAAGAAAACTTTTTATATTCCCAGAATCAATTTCAGATGCAGCATCTCATATAGGTAAAGCAAAATAAACACAGACTGTGGTGAAGATTTAGAATATATTTACGGATGTGAACTTAAGCTTATTTTTTGCAAGTCACACATCTTCACAGGTATAACTGTTTTGCTACAATATAAATCATACATAATACTATTTTTGATAAAAAAAATCAAATTGTTTTCATTTTTAAGGTACACAAGTATTTAGTAATTATGAATTTACAATAATCCTACTCAAGCTTCTCTAACAAAAGCTTGCATTTGCATAATTTACCAAGTACTAGGTTAGACCTCCTTGTTCAGTTTACATCTCTCTTCCCTTCCGCATGCTCACAGGTTCAGTGGGTAGCTGGCTGCCCAGTTGTGTTTCTGCAGTCACTCTGCTGAAAGCTCTATTTTCATCTCTGGTCTTCATTTTAAACTAGTTAGACACTCAACTTTAAGACACATTTTCTGCTTCAAAATTTAAAGGATGAAAGGTGTCAGTTCTTCTATGCAAAACTAAAAAAAAAAAAAGTATTACAGCTTAGGGGTTTTTTTCCTCCAAACTACTTTTAATAGCTTGCCAAAACTGAAGATTCTGGATTTAAAGTGTCTAGGTGTGGAAATTGTTGATTTTCTTTAGAAGAAGTAGCCACAAAATTATTTGCTTAACCTCTTTTATTAAGATAGTTCTGCAAATCAGAACAGGCTATCTTAGAATGGATTTAGTGCTGAAGAGGGTTGATCTTTACCCTGGTCAGACAACAACATCATAGAGTTTAATTGTTCTATACTACGTAATGGGGAAGCAGCTGTGCCGCTACACTGCACTTCTTTCCTTCAGTGTTACTAAAGGACATTCAGTAAGTGGCTCTCTTCTGTATTCCAAAAATGAAATGCTGATGCATTAGACTGAAATAGCTGAACTCATTTAAGCCGGTTTCAGAGAAAGCACGGGATTTCAAACATACATGGATACTCTCCTGGCTTAGTGATATTCTCGGATAATTATTTTTTCAACAGTCAGCAACAAGACTGCTTCTCCATTTACTAGCAGAGTAGCTCCTATATGTCCTTAAGCTGTGGTAACTAATACATGACCTTGGTGATCAGTTTGATTACTTTCTAGGAGGTAATGTGAGAGAATGTTGGCTACAACTGCAGCTAAAAAAGAAACTTCAGCACATCAGAAAGCATTTAAGAGCTATTACAGTATGATTAAGATGTGCGTCCAGTAGCAACACCATATTTGCCAAACCTGCAGTGAAGAACGAACCCCACCTACACAGTGCTCTCCAAGTAGACTCATCCAGTTTATTCAGGAGACAGATTATGGTCTTTTGAACTACTCTAGTGAGGTGGTACTGGTAAGAAAATGTGCCAGCTGCTGACAGGTGATAGTCATATTAAGTGTACCGTAAACAGAAGTCTGGTATCACAAGAGCTCTGGCCTTTCCAGAACTGCCCTTTGGGAGAACCTGAAGTGGCAATCAGTGAACAGAATCACAGAATCACAGAATCACAGAATCACAGAATATTAGGAGTTGGAAGGGACCTTGAAAGATCATCTAGTCCAAACCCCCTGCCAGAGCAGGATCACCTAGACCAGGTCACACAGGAACACGTCCAGGCAGGTTTTGAATGTCTCCAGAGAAGGAGACTCCGCAACCTCTCTGGGCAGCCTGGTCCAGTGCTCTGTCACCCTCACAGTAAAAAAGTTTTTCCTCATGTTCAGCTTGAACCTCCTATGCTCCAGGTTGCACCCACGGCCCCTTGTCCTACAATTTGACAACAGAGAGAAGAGCCTGGCTCCGTCCTCCTGGCACTCGCCCTTTACAAATTTATAAACATGAATGAGGTCACCCCTCAGTCTCCTCTTTTCCAAGCTAAAGAGACCCAGCTCCCTCAGCCGCTCCTCATAAGGGAGATGCTCCACTCCCTCCATCATCTTTGTGGCCCTGCGCTGGACTCTTTCAAGAAATTCCCTGTTCATTTACCCTATTTCTATCTAGTAAACATAAGTCCTAATCCTACCCCTAAATGGCACCCTTCACCCTGACAGGAATCCACTACTCTAATCCTTAACCCCCAAACTTAACTCCAAACCAAAGCCCAAACCCATAAACTCACTCTCACCCTATTGCTCACTCTAATTCCTAGCCTTTATCCCTAACATTAAAATGCCAGCCTTGATCCTAACCCTCACCCTAGTTCTATACAAAACCCTTGTCCACAATACAAGCCCATACCATAACACTAACTAGACACCCTCAGCAGAACACCAAACTCTCCTTTTAAGCCCAACAGGATCAAGGTCTTTGTCATGGCAGTTGACTATGACTGAGGCCTACCAGGAGAAACTTCATTTTGAGGCTCTGAACTTTGTTTCTTCCTTGCACCATCTTGAGGAGGCCAGGAAGTACTGAACACTTTTTCTACATTTGCCATTGCACATCC
Source organism: Mesitornis unicolor (assembly GCF_000695765.1). NCBI lineage: Eukaryota > Metazoa > Chordata > Aves > Mesitornithiformes > Mesitornithidae > Mesitornis > Mesitornis unicolor. Next base: position 2,696 of record NW_010202886.1, on the reverse strand, counting down.
TCAGACTTCACTTACCCCAGGAAGAGCCCTGAGCAATGGGTGAGGGACAGGACCTGCCTTCCCAGGGCCTGAGGGTGAGGGTTTGGCATTTCTGCTTCATGAAACAAACCAGGGGTTTTCTCAGCATTACAGCCACCTGCACAGTGCCTTTGCCTACCTGCAATCACAGCCTCAAGTTATCTGCTCTAACAAGTCCCTGAGGAGGATTTGTCAGTAATGGTTCTCAGAGGGGACAATCAATGCCTCAAGGTACTTTGAGTTTTGCTTCTTTGACATCTTGAGAGGGTTGTTCAATCTCTTCTCATCATTGCAGGTTCATGAACTACAGGCCCAGATACCCCATGGGGATTATTAAAATGCAAAAAGCCCTAACAAGCTATTTCTCTTCCTCTAATTTTCTTCAAGTCTTCAAGGCTTGTACAGCTAATTGGAATAATTTCATAGTGTAGTTAAAGAGGAAGCTTTCAACATGCACCTAATAATTTTTTTTTAAATGTTATAGTTTTTTAATTCCAGTTTAAAGAAGAGGTAAGAGCAGCATTTTCCAATTTATATTTATGCAGGGTGTCTCCTCAGGAGGTCTGTATAGGTAGGAAAAGCAGCCCCTTGAGGTCTGACACAGTATGAACAACTTTGCTCCTCACCTCCCCAGCCTCACCATCTTTGTCATTGACCTCCTGGGACTTGCCTCACTTTGCCTTACATTAGAATATGCTGAACTCTGGGAGCTGAACATTACAGCTCCATTGCACCATCTTCCACCTCTTTTCCTTAGAGAACCAACTGCACCCAGGCACAGAGGGAATTTTCCTCTTTGCAAGCAAAGTAAAGCATGGTAAAGTTTCATAATCAATAAAACACATTCTTCAATCAGATGCAAAGTACAAGCTGCCTCTAATGAGTTTGCCTTTCTACAAGGGATAATCTTATGAGAAATGTTTTAGATAGAACGATACAAAAAGGTATATCTACAAAATATATAAACATCATAATTAAAGAGTTGTCCAAAGAGATAATTAGACTATTGAAAGACAGGGAAGCTTTTAATCCCTGAAGCTCAAAGAAGCAGTGTAAGTGAGAGATATCTGAAAGAACAAAGAGTAAGGGAAGGAGAAAACTGGAGAATAAGGGAAAGGGCCTTTTGTCTAGGCAGTCTGCATCTGAAAAGATGACTTCAGAAATGATCTTTGTATCAGGACAAGTGAAAGTATATGAAAGATTAGAGAAATTAATTACAGTGTATAACAGACAGAGTAGTGTTAATGAAGTTACAGAGGAGGATCAACCTTTCTTTGGAATATCCCTTTTGAAAGGTCATGGGATTGGTAGAGGTCTCTTCTGAGGACAAACCAATGTTGCAGCTATCTTTGAAAGAGGCCAGCAGTGCAACCCAGGGAACCACAGGCTGTACAAGCTCACTTTGGTGAGGAGCGTGCCATCAGTTAGAGTCCTCCTGGGTGACATTTCTGGGACCTTTAAAGAGAATAATGTGTCCAAAAGCAGTCAGCATGGATGTACCAAGGGTAATTCATCCTGTATCAACTTGATTGCCTTCATGATGAAGTAACTACATTAGTGCGTGAGGGAAGCAGTGTTGTTCACCTCAACTGCAGCAAGGTTTTGAGATGGTCTCCCTCAATATTCCTGTACCAAAGTTAAGCCATTGAATTCTGGAAGCGTAGACAGATGGGTAAAACAGCAGTTGGATGATCAGGTTGAGAGACTAATGGCAAAGGGGTCATACCCTACCAGGACACCACTGGGTCATACTGGGGCATTATGGGGCAGCACAGGGGACTCTTTTGGGCCCTGTGCAGTTCAACACCTGTATCCATGACCCAAAGGAGGCAACTCTCACCATGTTGGACAAAAACAAATGCTGGATTCTGCACCTGGAAGGAAATATTGCTGGGCACAAGTATAGACTGGGAGAGGTGTGGGTGGAGACCAGCCCTGCAGAAAGGGATCTGAGGGTGCTGGTTGACAGCAGGCTCAGTAGGAGCCAGCCAGTGTAGAGTGCATCAAACACAGTATAACTAGACAGTCAAAAGAGTATTCAGTGTTGGTGGGGATTCACCTTGAATACTGTGTGGATTTTTTGGACCTCGCAATTTAAAAAGGATGTGAAGAACTTTGAATGTATCTAGAGGAAAGCAACAAAGCTGCTGAAAGGGCTGGAAGGCATGTCATATGAGGAGTGGCTGAGGACACTGATCTTGTCTAGTTTGGAGAAAAGGAGGCTGAGACCTTATTTCTCTCTACGACCTCATAGCTCTCTACAGCTTCCTGAGGAGAAGTGGAGAGGAAAGTGCTGATCTCTTCTTCCTGGTATCCAGGGACATCTACGAGAAGGGCTGGAAGGAGGACCTCAGGCCTAGTCAGCAAGGGTTCAGGAAGGGCAGGTCCTGCTTGACTAACCTGATCTCCTTCTATGACAAGGTGACCTGCTTAGCAGATGAGGGAAAGGCTGTGGACATTGTCTACTTGGATCTTAGTGAAGGGTCCTGACTATGCTTCTTGTATGACTCATATGCCTTAAGACAGTGAACTGCACCAGCGCATGATCACTACAGCCCTGGCTGCCTCCAATCTTGACATCCCTGATTAGCCCACTCACACGGGTGACCATCAGGTCCAATATCACAGAATATCACAGAATCACAGACCCACAGAATATTAGGAGTTGGAAGGGACCT
>NW_010202885.1:15735-15962 GCF_000695765.1 Mesitornis unicolor | reverse complement strand
TCCTGCCGCTGCTTGGTGTGGAGGGAGGGCAACGCAGGGCAGAGCAGAGCTGGGCTGCCTGCTGCAGGGCTCGGGGCGGCCAGCCGAGACCCTGCCAGGAGGGGGAAAGCCGAGCAGCGTGGCAGAACGGTCTTCGCTGCAGCCGGGGACCCACGCCGGGCGGGGTGGGTGTGCGCAGAGGGAGATTGTTTCTGGCTCTGGGTAGAATCAGCAGGGATGCTGAGGCG
>NW_010202885.1:0-15704 GCF_000695765.1 Mesitornis unicolor | reverse complement strand
GGAATTGCTGTTTGTTACAAGTTTTAGAATCTATTCGGGTGATTTGCCGTTCACCTCATTCACACACTCCTCCTAGCCCAGGTGGTGGAAAGGTTCAAAAAGCACGTGGATGTGGCACTTCAAGACATGGTTTAGTGAGCACGGTGGTGTTAAGTTGATGGTTGAACTTGGTGATCTTAGAGGTCTCTTTCAACCTTAATGATTCTGTGAAATGACCCGTTTTGAATCCACACTTAGCCTGAGCCCCAGCAGAGACCACGCATTGGTGACTGGTTACAGACTTGAGATGGTCCTGAGACCTAGCTGGGCTTGGTGCTGTACGGGGCTTGTGCTGTAAGGTCAGAGCAGCCCTGTGTGAGCTGTGTTCGAGGAACAAAGCACTGCAGGGAACTACTTGGTTGTCCATGTCCAATTAGGAAGAAAGTTTAGGATCTTGCAGCAAATTATGAGCTTGCTGTAAAGTTCACTTACTTGTTTCTCACTGGAAGGCCAATGCCTGAATAGTTTTGGACAAAATAGTGTGGTTCTTTAATGCAGTGGTCACAGTGGGAGCTGTGACTCTGACAGCTGCCTGGCTGAGGTCCAAGGAGGGTCCAGTGCACTGGAACATCAAGAAGGTTTGTGATTTCTTTTCAGATCCATTATTGCTAGGCATGAAGGATAATTTACCAACTTTGCTATTCTTTGATTACTCACTGCTTTACAAAAGAACATACATTGTACAGCAGTAACAGAGTCACCAAAGTTAACCGTAAGCGTTCAGCCTAAACCCAGAGTCAGTCCTTAAGTGGTGCAGTTCCAGGAAAAAGTGAGCTTTTTTTTACCTCCACAGAAAGCTTCAAGCCTTGGCCAGTCCCCACAAGGAACTGTCATGGACAGGTTACGTTGACAGCTGGACTTTTTTTCCACTGACACTTGCTTTGCTCTTCAGCTTTTCCAGCTATTTGGAGTGGAGCACTGAGCTGACACTGGAAAGCAAGGCTCTGGCTGATTTTTCTCAAATCTACCTCTGCGTCCAGGAGAGGTCAGGGAAGTTTGCTTTTTCTGCCTATATTAGCTTGTCCCTGTAGTGCATTTCCTAGCCTTGATTCCATGTGCTGGAGGTTAGTGCTTGGCCAGTCTGTGAGGACCCAAGTGCAGTTCTCTCTGATGAAGTGGAGTTGAGACCATAATCTACTTCCTGAGTGCCAGGAAATGAAGTATTTTTGAAGTATGGAAGGTTGAGAGCTCTTTCACTTGGTAGATTGTAACTCACACACTTATGGAAACTAGAAATGGAGCCTAGGTTGTTGTCTTCTGTGGAAAGGTAGCTGTGATAAGGCACTTCTCAAAATGGCTTGTTTATGCACCCTATCGTTGTTCAGGTATTAGGAATCTAGCTAGGCATTGAGCAGCTCTAGACTTGATGCAACTCTAAACCATCAAGACATAACCAGGTCTTCATGAGCAAGCACATATTTATGTATCAGGAGAACTTTGTTGTAAAAGACTGAGGCATCTGGGGATATAGGCATTGCCAGGGCTGGGTGAAAGCTGAGCAGCAGTTCTGAGGACCTGTGTTTTGGGCTGGAGTACCAAGTTTCTCCTGTGAGTCCAGCCCCTAGCAGAGCAACAACTGTACTTTGTAGGACCTGTTGAAGATACTACCCGAGACAAAGGACTTCAGTGGAGAAGGCCAGGGATGCAGTCTCCCTTTTCACTGTTGTACCATTTGTGCCTCTTCATTGATGCCTTTGCCATTATAGACAAAGTTTCCACTTTGTGTCTTGATTATGTACTGTGTGAAGTCTATGCAGGAATAAATAAGCCTGCCTGTAAACAGATAAAACCTTGGCTTAATGATGAAGCATCTGTTAGAAGACTCTGTTAGTCTGTGACTCTGTCCTCTTACTAAATCTGCGTCATTCTTCTGGGACCCATTAGTGATAAGAGCACAGTGTCGGCTTTGTTTCTAGCACCAGGCAAGCTCACATCAGCTGCCGGGTTCATCGTATGACATGTGACTGCCCTCAGTGTTTGTGAAATTTGAAAGGATGGAGTGTTTCATCCCAGTGCCATCATCCTGTGGGCTGACTTCAGCCCTCTGCTGCTGGGGACATTGACCAGGTCTTATCCACCCAACAGCGGTCATGGTCTTGTTTGTTTGTTTAGCTTTGATTTAAAAGTTAAGCTTTCAGAGCCAATAGGGTATAAATCCCTGTTAAAGTTTAACTGTTGTTTGTAAAATTGGAATGTGTCTTGATTGGATATATTGTGATTTGGCTAATGGTCAAACCAGAACTAGCTAAATAGGGAAAGTGGCAAGCCTGGTGAAATACATATATGTTGCTGTTACAAGCTCATATTTGTAAGGGCACAGCAGCACAGGGCTCTGAAGTGTTGTACTAAGAGCGGTGAAGGTAATGGTGGTGTCTCTGGGCTGGTGTTCTTGAGAAGCAACTCATTTGACGTAGCACATTTTCAGGTCTGGTATGACACGGATACTGTCACAAAACCCAACACCTACTGAAGAGATTGCATCATTACTAGGTTAAAAATGTATCTATTCAGGAATACCCCACAATTCCGTCTCAGTTATGAAACTCTTGTGAACTCTCATTATTTTTAAAGATATGTATATAATTTTAGTAGATGCATATTACATTCTGTCATGATTCTTTTTTGAATTGCTGCGTATTCTCCTGGTAGTGTGTACTTTTTCTCTTTTTTCACTAATCCACAGGAAACATGGTTGCATCAAGCCCAAGTATCTAGGTCTTGATTGCACTTCTACTTTCACATGCATCCAACTGTATTCAGTAGCTTGGAGTGGTGCATTTTAAAAGCTATTTTAAAACATGCTTCCTGTAAAATAATTTTCTTGTGTTTACCAGGAAACAAGAACTCTTAAATCATGGCAGGGAAACCAAAGCTGCATTATACCAAGGGAAGAGGGAAGATGGAGTCAATCCGATGGCTGTTAGCAGCAGCTGGGGTTGAGGTTTGTATTTTATTTTTTATAATGTGATCAGACTAATCTGTGATTAAAATAAGTGTTCTTTGGAAAGGTTTCCCAGTTACATCTATGCTTAGAGAGATGCATAATTTCACACATTGTGATGCAGAATACTTCAATTCAGTGGTACACTCTCTCATGTTGTATTTATTTAATGTTTTGCTTGAGGAACAGTTGCCCAGTAAAAGGATTTTAACATACAAAGAGAATTGTTGGTGTCAGTTTTGAAATGTACTTCGAGCTGAGGAGATCTGAAATTGTTGCTACAGACCAAAACGTGGATCTCTGACTTTTTCTGAATGCTTGTCACTTTTCTCTTTGTCATGATTGTTCTCCACTGAAAGGCCATGCGTACCACATGAAAATCTTTAGAATATTATCTCCAAAAAGAGTGCTTTTTGTTCTTTGGGTCAGGACCTGAGTAGGATCAATCAGAAAAGCTGCCCTGAAGGCAGTGAGGGAGCAGAGATGAAGAGTAGGAGTAGGGGGGTCAACACAATTATGAGATGTATGGGGAATAGTATGGAGAGGTGCCGTCTAACTTCCAGACTCCTTTCCACTTCCCCATTGCCTTTGGAGTGACACAGTGTTGTTTTATATTTTTGCTTTTCAGTTTGAGGAAGAATTTATAGAAAAGAAGGAAGACCTAGACAAATTACTGAAAGGTGAGTCTGTAAACTGTGCCCCAAACATAAATTCACACCAATATAACAAACAGACAACAGGTGAGATTTTTGTAGGACCTCCAGTATGACCTGTAAAGATAAGATTTGAGAGGCCTGTTTTGCTTGTAGGATGCTTTCATCCCTCAGAATTGGAAATGTCTTGGTGTCTTACCAGGTCTCTCTCAGAGTCAGTGTAGTACTACAGCAGTCTGAGTAGTTTCCTTCCTTTTCTTCCCTAGGTGGAGTCCTGATGTTCCAGCAAGTGCCCATGGTGGAGATTGATGGGATGAAGATGGTGCAGACCAGAGCAATCCTCAGCTACATTGCAGGGAAATACAACCTCTATGGAAAAGACCTGAAAGAGAGAGCCTGGTACTGTAACAGTGTATACTGTCCTTACGATTTTTAACATTTATGAGAAAAATATTGCTCTGAGATATCTGCATGTAAAAGTGCATATGCACCTGCCAGTGCTTTGTCCCCTCAGATCCAGTGACTTGGTGAATGGACTTTGTGATTGATAAGTGATTGTTAATTGTTAACATAGTGAGAACCACTTATGGCCACCTTCAGGCTCATTTGAATTCACCGAGGCCAGAAGTGCATTAAGTTCCTGGGCAACTGCAGAAATTAGTACAATAATAAAGGCTCAGTATGCCTTTTTGAAAATTTTTCTCATTAAAATGGAAAACAGTAGGAAAAACTACATCTGCCTGCAAAAAAATGAAATGTCTTTAAGTGTTCTAATTTCCTTTTTTCAAAATGTAAAGAATCTTTCATAGCTGATTTTAAAAAAAGACATGTTTAGTGGCTTAATGTTACTGGAAGTTAAACCACTGTTTCCTAATATTACTTTAATATGTAAGCTGTGGATACTTTCCATTGTGATAACTAAAGGGGTAATGCAAGAGCAAAAATTCTTGTTTACACTTCAAAAAAAAAAAAGTCATGCAAAAGTTCTATTAAGTCCTTAACCTAACTGACTAGAACTCACTGTCAAGGGTTTATTCTGTGATACTGGAGGGGCAACTCCAGAGATTGTGGGTGTAATTATGGACTGCACTGGCATTTGGCACCCATTTTTTGCCAGAATCTTTTCATGATTAGACCTAAAAACTGGGAGTTTTTTTGACTCTAGAGTGGTTTGCATATGTGGTCTTTTCTCCCACAGCATAGATGAATAGGTTATCAATGGAAAATGGTGTTAACTCCACCTTAAACACATCAGTTGCAGACTCTTATTTATACCTTGCTTGTTGCAGACACTGTGAGCCTGTTCATGAAAGTCTGTGCTTTGGAAAAAACTGACCTGGAATCAGAGGGAGAACAAGAAAATAAACTTAGGTTGTACGTTACATTCACTAATTAGCATTTTACTCAGTGATCACTTCAGCATTGTATTTCAGGAAAATAACCAAACCGGAATGTTCAAATGATAAATGTAAAATAAAAATGTTTGTTTCAGGATTGATATGTATGTGGAGGGAACAACAGACCTGATGGGAATGATCATGGTCATCCCTCTTCAAGCAGCTGATGCAAAAGAAAAGCAGCTTGCCTTAATCATTGAACGAGCTACAACCAGGTACTTCCCTGTATATGAAAAGGTGAGCAATAAATTGCCAGTAGTCCACAAAGACAGTAAAACAGGGAACAGGTTCCCCACTCCCCTGCCCCCACACTTTCCAGAGGGCAAGTGACAGTACAACTCAAACTGTGTGGTGGAGCCAGTATTCAGCAATGTGAAAAGAGGGCCACAAAATAATACTCAGCTGGTTTCAGTACTGAATATCTTTGCTGTCTTCTTTAAAGACTCCTCAAAGAGCAGATCCTGCTTTTTAAACCTAGCTCAATGGCTAGTTGTTTGTGTAGCATTAGAGTAGGTGAGGCACAGACACGTTTCCTTCTCCTGTTTCTGCTACAAGGGTGATTGCCTTCTGGAAAAGCGTAGGCTGGAGAGATGGGGATGGCTGTGAAGCTGTGCTGCAACATTTACCACAACTTACTTAGTCTGTTACACCTACTAGTAGCTTTGGTAGACTGTGAGTCTTGCATCAGCAGTTTGCCATGGAAAAAATCCTTCCATACAGGAGGAAGGGTGGACAGGCTGTGTTCCTTCATTCCTGAACTGTTTCAAAATATAATCAGCAATCTCAAATTTTGCTGAAACATCTGGGAATTCACTTGACTTTTTTTTTTTTTTTTAATTAAAGTACACTACAGGTACGCTGTTGTAACTACCTGTTACAGTTACTTTGGTCCTGTTTCTTTCCATGATTTAAGTCCACGCACACTGAGACATGAGTTCTGATTTTTTTTGTTGTTGTGAAAATACCTATAACTTTCTAACTTTAAAGATTCCTGTATGGATTTGCTCTGCTGTGTATTTTTGTAGAAATATGCCCGTAATGAAATAGCTAGATAAAATTCTTACATCCTATGTAACCTTTTTAAAAAATTTGTTCATATTTTGTAGGCCTTAAAAGACCATGGGCATGATTATCTTGTTGGCAACAAATTAAGCTGGGCAGACATCCAGCTGCTGGAAGCCATATTAATGACAGAAGAATGTAAGCCTGATATACTGTCTGCATTCCCTCTGCTGCAGGTTAGTAATCTTCTGATGTCTTCTGATGTGCGCTACCTTGCCCCAGAGCTGCTGGGGGCTCCCCTTTCTCCAGCTCTGCTTTCCCCAGCTGTTCTCAGCTGGCAGGAGGTCACTTACTAACGCTACCGGTTTGTCCCTGTAACTGCTGCCTCCATGTCTTCAAACACAGCAGTGACCATCAGGAGGTGAAGTCTGCGGCCAGTTGTGCCCGCAGTTCCTGTCCTCTTTGCCAGCAAAATTGTATTTTGAAGAAATAATATACAAGAGCTGTTAAGTTTTTTATGTCTTGTCTTCCATGGTGTTTTGCCATGGTATTTCTGTCCATGCCTCTTTTTTTTGGCCCAAATACATCTGCAGGATTTGGATTTAAGCTGTGGTTTTTGCTTTTTCTTTTTTTTTCCACCTTTACCAGATGAGTCTAAAATCTTCAATATTAATTTCTTCCATTCCCATCTGGGAAACTAAGGTAAACTTTGTAGCACCAGCATTGCATTTAAAGGTTGGACCAGGTGGTCCTTGAGGTCCTTCCAACCTGGTATTGTATGATTCTGTGAGTGCAGATCAGAATAATAATACCTGCATTTTCCAAAAAGACTACTATGTTGTACATGTATTTGCTTGTTTGGTTGGTTGGGCTTTTGTTTGTTTGTTTGTTTGTTTTAAATGGAAAATGCAGAGTGCTGAACTGGTTATAAGGAGCTACTACTGTCCTCTGTTTAATAAGTATATCTGAGAAGTAAACATCCAAGTCATCTGATTTATAAGCTATAAAGGACAGAATTATAATTTCCTGACTCTCACTGGCTTTGCTGCTGCTTCTTACAGGCTTTTAAAGGAAGAATAAGCAACATTCCGACAATCAAGAAGTTCTTGCAGCCTGGCAGCCAGAGGAAGCCGCCACCAGATGACAAGTATATTGCTTCTGTGAGGAAGATATTCAATATCTAATCATGTCGCTGCTGAAGATAACACAACTATAGTATATTGTCAGAGCTGTGCCTTATCAGAGTAAACTGCATAGATGCATTCTATAGCTTGGATCGTATAGCCAGTCACATGGTTATCATTGAAGCAGAATGCACTTTTAATTTAGAGTAAGAGGCTGTTTTGGACCTGCTGAATCCAGAAAGTGGTATTTAATGGAACAATTGTGTGAAATAAAATATGCCGATACTTTGTGTTTGTTTAATTACAGTACATTCCTGGTAAGGTAAACTGTTCCAGCTGCAGCATTCAGAATGCTGTAAAAAGACCTCCCCCCCCAACTTCATAAGCTGCAGGAGAGAAGAGCCACTCCATAAAAATGGGGAAGTCATTTAAAATCAGGCTTAGAATCTTTTGGTTCTGCTCTCTGGCTGGCCCCCTAGGTCAAGGTTCGCTGCCCCTCTTCTGTATTTCACTGCTGTCTCTACTTTTAGAGTTGCAGTTTAAAAGATAAATACTTGGAAAAAAAAATAAAATTCATGATCCTCGTAAGTTTAGGAGCAAAAGTAAGAAACTAATTTAATCCCCATATGAATCTCTTAGAATTTTGTTCACTGAAAGATCAAAGTACATATGTTTAATTAGCCTGATGTGGTTTTCATCCATTGAAGCCCTCTGTTCCCTTGCTCATCTCTGCTTGCTTGGTCACAGTAAGGAAAATGCCACGTGATTGGGTTTGTTGTTTGGTTTGTTTTTGGTTTTGTTTTCCTAAGATTTTACCTTCTCCAGTCACTTCCCAAGTAGCTGTAAAGAGAACATTGCCCAGATGAGCCCCTAAGTGTTTTACATGAACATTACCTGGAAGCAGTAGCTTGCAATGCCCACTGTAGCACTCAAAGTTCATTGAGCTGCATTGCTATAGTGCTGTGATTGCTGAACCATCACAGAGACTGGCACAGGACATCACCTTTGTAGTCCGTGAGTCCTCAATCCCACAGGGATTTGTTGGATTGCTGAGGACACTACTTGTTTGGGCTTCTCAGCAATTTCAGCAAAAGCTTCTGGATTACAGTTGGGCTTGGAGGCCAGCCCCAGCTCCTGCCCCCATGGGGTAACTCTGAGAATGCATACACGGCTCAACTCTGGACATGCTCAAAACCACAAAATCTTCCTGCATCTAGTATCTGAGGCAGCAGCAACTACAGGATGGCTTCTGCATTTCAGCACTAGGTTGCCCATGCTTTTCATTGGAGCTTAATCTAAGGCAGCATTCACCTTGTCTACAGTACAAATACATGGTACCTGTTTTAAACCGGCGGTGAGTACAGAGCAGATCACCAGACTCTTCCATTGACAAAATGGCTCACCGGTCTGCATAAAACACCGAGATGCTTTGAACATTTTACATTTTATTTGAACACTAACAATAGTTTTGACATTTAGAACCAGGGGAACAAGATGCATGTGTCTGAAGGAAAGGTGGGTTTTCTAGTGCAACACCGTACAGACCTGTGCCTCTACTGATCAGTAATTGACAATATGATTAGAATCGATTACTTAATCTCAAAAGCTACAAAACTGTGGCTCAATGCAACATACCTTTTTAGCATAAACATGTATTCATATATATTCTTCTCTCAGACATACAGTGCAAGACCAACTCAATTTCTTGGGGCATTCAGCATCCCCTGAAAGATATAAAACTTAAAGATCTCTTGAGCTAATAGACTGCTTAAACAGAAGCAGATCCAAATGTATCAACAACAAAACACTTTTTAAAGTTTTATAAAAAAGCTTGCAAAATACCAACAAATGTCAATAATCAAGTTATAGGTACAGTTATTTTATAGAAAAGAGAAATGCAATCTAAGAGTTGTGTTGAAACTTGTCTTTCGCGTATGGAAAGCTTGCTTGTTTGTTCGGTAAGTGTGGCAGTCATACTTTGGTTCTCAAGTCGCTGAATTCTCCTACAGCAGCATAAAAACAAGCCTCAAGATCATCAAAAGGCTGCAAAAAACCCCACAACAGAACAAGAAACATTAATACGGCTGTGCATGAACAAAAGCAGTGAAATTCATCACTACATAACAATGCATTCATAAATAGCTGACACTACAGTCTCTAGTAACAACCTTTCAAAATGTCTAAGGCTACAGCCTCAGTGTCTGCTGAAACACCCAGTCTGCCTAGGCCTGAAGAACGACCCACAATAGAAAATAGTATTTTCCAGTTTAAATCCCGATTCTTAAATTTTGCATCTTAAAAATCTGCATCTGATTTTGATCACCCTGTCTGGATTGGGAGTAAAACTGTAAAAGGTGTTCCATCATATCTGCTAACAACAAAGCAACAGTTAATATTCCTTCAGAGGATGGAGATTCTGACTTACAGCTGAAAAATGTTTTGAGTTACAGACTCTCTGGGAAAAAAAGTTTTGACTTACTCAGTAATTTAATTTCAAAATAATAGGTACAGAAAATGATGTTTTCCAGAATGCCAAAATAAACAGCAGCAATAAAGCAGTCAAAGTGGTTAGAAACACCATAATTCACAGTAATACTGATCAAAATTCTTAGGTCAGACCAAAAATGTCAGTTTTCAAAGGTGCTGAACTTCCAGTAGTTTTGAATGCAGCACTACTAAACAAAAGTGTCAGTCTTTATTAAGGTGGCTGCGTTGTATGAAATTAGATGACTAATTTTATGCATGTGTGTTGGAAAACACTGAGGCCTACCTCAGGTTCTTCCAAGAGTCTTATCAATATGCATTAATATTTAATTGCAGATATCTCCTTTCCTTGCTGAGAAGGTTACTCCGTATCAGATGCACCCGCCTATTGAGATGAAAAAACTGTTCACTGGAAACAGGACTGTGACCTCCAAACTATTTCACTTAAACCATATAGTTGCTGGACGATAGTAACTTCCACTGATACTGGCTTGAATCAGGTGCCAACTGGCAGCTATTAGAAAATCACTGAAATCTTTACATTAATATCCTCAATGTATGTTTACCTCATGCATGCTACTAGTCCGGCAGGCATTAATTTCTTGGACCTCTTGAACCTCATTCCCATTATAATGGTCAAAAGAAAAGCTGAAACTGTAAAAGACAATTCAATATATTGATGTTCTCACTTCTCCCAGTAGACTACGCAGGAACATGGAGAGTAATCAAAGGTTGTTGCTATGTTTGCTGTGAACTGTAACTTAATAAAACATTAGATCAGGGATACAAGTCTATAAAAACATTCAGCCCGGAGTACAGTTGGCTTTTCATCCACCAGTAACCCCAAGCCCCTTTCCCCAGGGCTGCTCTCAATCCCCTCACCCCCCAGACTGTACTGATACTGGGGGTTGCCCCGACCCAGATGCAGGACTTTGCACTTGGCCTTGTAGAACCTCATGAGGTTCACATGGGCCCACTTCTCCAGCTTGTCCAGGTTCCTCTGGATGGCATCCTGTTCCTCTGGCACAGCAACCGTACCATTCTGCTTGGTGTCATCTGCAAAATTCCTGAGGGTGCGCTCAATTCCACTGTGCCATTGATGATGATAGTGGAAGGTATGCCACTTGTTTTTGCAACAGAATAATGGCTATTGACATCTCCTTCGTCATGACCACAAGTCATGACGAGGAACCATCATACGAAGGAACTATCCTTGTCTGTGGCAAGATGTGGGCAGCCCAAGAGAGCTACAAATACAGTGTACGTAGCAGAGAACAAACATCATGAAAGGAATCGCATCTTCTTGCTTTTGCCTAAAACTGGAGGTAGCAATGAACTGATTGGGCATGGGGATTTCATATCGAACTAATGGCTGCAGAGTGTTACATAAATGAGAAGATGAATGAGGATACATAAAACTCTGCTAAGATAGCTAGCTTTGTTAAAGAACTGTCACCTGAAGTGCTTTCTAGAAGTGGGGAGAGAGGCAGGAGCTCTCATGGGCAGCTGGGCTTTACCACTCTTGCAGCCAAACCAAAGGCAGTTACACAAATGTCTTCCCTTTTTTATGGAGCAGTTAAACCACGTGGCTAATTCTCTTCAAACTTCACTGCCTACTCCTGTGGACCGTTCTCTGCTCACAGGTGTCAAGGATTAGTTTTAAACTCACTCCAGCATTATACAACAAGCTCTGACAGTCACAAGCATCTTATGAAACTCTACCAGCTATGCATGTGCACTCATTAAAGATACCCTGCAGTAAAACCTATTATGCTCCATTATCCATTGCTGTTCTTTTCTGGTCTCATAGTCTTGATCCTCTCAGGAATGTCTGAAGAGTGGACTATTCCAGAGTATGCATCTTGCCTAGTGCCCCAAGTATATTTACAATTAATTAAAAGCTATAAATCTTGTTCACTCTGTAATATTTTTTTGCTGGTTACCAGTATCTGGCTTTTCAAATGTGCCAATGACATTTTAAATTCTTCAACTTTAAGACCTGATTTTCAAAAGTGTTAGATATTCACTGTTTCACCTAAAATCAGACAAAGAAATTCAGTAAATCAAGCCAAATTCAACTCGGTAAATCAGATTCGGATCAGAAATTCAATAAATCAAGTGCATCCAGTTGCACTCTGAATAGCACCAACTGTTGCATACTGAAATCTGAATTTCTACCCTAGTCCAGCCACATAAAAACACATTAATGCATACAGGAAAGTACGTCACACCGAACAGCTACAAATTTACATATACTTAAGGCTGTGTCTTCATTCCAAACACGGGGTTTTTTTAACATGGAGATAACTTAATCTGAGCAAGGTCATGGTGGCAAAACTGGAATATCCAATTTAAGCCATCTAGGAGCAGATCAGGTGTGCCATTATCACCTGTACTAAAGAACCCAGTTGGTGCAAACACACTTTGCCAGTAATGCTATTCAACACTTTTTAGCAATGGAGGTTTTTACAACTGTGGCTGGTGTAAAGCACAAAGCCAGCATGAACACTGTATCACAAATTCTAACTAAATTCAGAAAAAGTGATTGTGTGCTCACACGATCTGGATTAAATGTATTTTAAATGTACTTCCGCACTTCAAGTGAAACCACAGCCTAAGCCACCTTTGCTAAAACTGAGTGAGAGAAGCTTCGAATAGCTCCTACTACAAATCAGTTGTGCAAAGTTAACGCTGTCCTCCTTGGAGACTGTAGTTCCTTTCCTCCATGAGTGTTTCATGGCAAACTAACATGGCAATTATTGCAGTCTGTATCCTGTCTTCCTTAGCAGCAAATGAAAAACACTAAATCAAACTATTTGTCTCACTGGGATCTGAGGATTAAGCAAGACTGGATTCAACACCTGCTTTACTTCTCAAATTACACTCTAATCTGTAGCTCTACTGATTTTATTCCAGTACTCTCCCACGTTTCTCAGCTTGATTTCACAATATTTTCAGTGTTATGTAACCAGCTAATAAAAGGGGGTGCTGCTAGGTGGTAGCACACACCTGCTGCCTTTGTGTGAATGATCTGCCTTATCTTATAAACGTTTAAGCTCTTGAATTTTGCAAGCTAAGTTCAACTGTCTAACTCTATTTAAAAAATAACATTTAAACCAAAGCAATATGCAGAATTTAATATAAGAGAGAGTTTCATCTGTAATTCTGGAAACTGCTTGCTCTTGTTGCTTTTTTGGGGGTACTTTTTTTTTAGTTTACTATAGTAAAACACTTACATAGTGATATCTTCACATTTCTTGGATCACGCGTTACGCAGTAAGCTCCATAACCAGTCACAGAACCAAAGGTGAGACCTGCAGCTAATGAGATTTTACTACCTGCAATAAAGCATTCAAGCGTTATTTCTCAATACAATGTCTTTAAGCTCAACCTTTACACAAGCAGTTCTTTCTCTACACAGTATTATCCAAATAATTTAAAAACAGAACTGATTTTGCCACAGTGCAGCTAGTTTACTCAGTGGGAATAGAGAGATAATATTTCTGTAACTGAGTCATTCCCTTGCATGCACTAGTTCAAAACTGACTATATCAGAGGGAGGTGATCAGGATCTAGCAATACTTCCAATTTGGGAAAAACAATCTTTGAAGCACAAACCTAAATTTAGCTATTTTCTCTACCATGCATATCTTTAGAAGCATTTTTGTAATTTCTCTGGATGACCTGTTCATTTTAACTATATTTTACAGCACTTGAGAATCTCAAAAAATGGGAGAAATGTGTCAATATATATAAAGGGTAAATTGGACAACACATGTAGTCATAAGCCTTTCATTCTGACATCAGTCCTGGACAAAGAAATCGTTTCACCAACAGCACATATAAATAATAAAGAATTAGAAAAGAGTTAAAGCAATTAGATGACAATGAAGATGAAAATAAGGCTTTTAGAAGTAATCTGACATCTTCTTTCAGTGCTATTACAAAACTGGTTCAGTAAGCCCAGAGTTTCAGTAACGTATCTAGGTTTCTGAATAGGCATTTGACTTTGTACTGTATGTATAAAAGGGTCAAATCAACAAAGCAGGCATTATCTGGATTAAGCCATTCAGGTCCCAGTCCTGTTATATTGAATATTTTCAATCAAGAATTTGCAAGACAGCAGAAATCATTACCAATAAAAAAATATCTAGATTTGCCACAAGGACTAACCAGCTATTAAAGAGTGAAGAGAACAAATGAATGGGATAGCCAGTCAGCACAGATGGGTGCAAACAAAAAATAAAACAAGTATTTTCAGAAAGTCAGATATAAAGCCATGTCTCTAAGAGCAAAGCATGTGTGCACTGTGCAGGGAAACAGTGACCCTGAATCACAAAAACTGTGAAGGATAATGGCCATGGCGAAGAAGACTGCTGTGCTGCTGGGAGGTGCACTCTGTGAGAGCGCTAACGGGGACCAGGCTGGAGATGCTGCCTGTCCATCCACAGTACTGCTGCGACCTCTGCTGGGATGCTGTCCTTAGCTCAGGAGCTGGATGGGACTGCAAAAATGGCTGAAATACGGAAAATTAGCTTTATAGCACATGATAACCTAAAACCTATCTGATTATCTTAGAGTTAATATCTAAGAGATAATTAACCACCAGATCAGAATACACAAGAATTTTCTTTCCAGTGTACATCTGGAAATCTCAGAATCAAGTTTGGATGACTCCATAAAAATAAACATTAATCAAAAATAATCTACTGTGCTTAACACGGGAATGACTAAAGGAAATTAGAAGGCCCAAAATAACACTGAAGGTCAAAGATAATGTAACAGACCCTTTCTGCCCTTTCATCAGTTAAATTAACAGAAAAAGGTGACCACTCAAATGCTTAAGTTGACCCAAGTAAATCTCATGAGACTCAGCTCATTTATAGCAGTGCAGGATGGATTTAAGATGCAGTTGTGTTCATGATAGCAACATTTTCACATCTTGCATAATTTATTTTTTACAAAGCATAATGGAGGGGAAAGTCAAATGCTTCATTTCCAAATCCTGCTGTCCCACCTTTTACCTTTACGAGTGTATCCTACAACACCTCCAACAGCCAGCAATGCAGCATATGCAAAACCAATCCAGTCAATAGCCATGGTCCCAACTCTGGAGAAGAAAACATATTGCAACTGAAGACAAACAAGTTCCTCTCTCCAGGTAAAAAAAAAAAAAAATCATTACTTAAAGTGGTCTAAGCAACACTATACTCTCCTAAATCTTGTTCAACTACTGTGTCAAAAACATACAAAAGGTGAAGATGCACTTAATGGCTATTTTACTTTTCTTTTCACTAACTGCTGCCCTTCCTCACACTTCAGTATCTAGGGGAAACTGGTATTTTGGGCACGTATTTGGCATCTGCTTTTCCATTAAAAAATGCATGCAAAAACCTTGACGCTACCTGAAGTATCAGATCTGCTGCACTTGTACTTAGTGGCTGATCTGGACATATGCTATGGGTACATTACAGGTCTTCTGAGTGTAGAGCTTAGTACCCTTTCAACCAGGATGTACCTGGAAGGTGTCACAGGCCCTGCAGCACCAGGGAAAACCAGTTTTCAGAGTTAACCCAAAGCTTTATTCTAGCTTTATTCTAGCTATTCTCTATTCTATTCTGTGCCCCTTTTGTTTCACTTTTAGATTTTGATTCACTGTCCAAAGTTAGGCTTCCAACCTCCAAAAAAACAAGTTACTGTTGCAATACTGATCCCTGCTTCCCGCACTGTGCTTTGTAAAGGCATGAGTGGCTGTGATTTGCAGCCCGACAGCCCCAGCAGTGCTACTGCCTCTCCCCCCCCAGCCAGTGGATACACTTTTCCCCTCCACCTCCCAACTTAAGTGTACGCCTAATTAAGAGTATCCTTCTTTTTATCCACTGGGTGTGCCCTCGGTCACAGTGTTAAAGGGGAGGCAGGAAAGAGCACACACTCATCATTTCAAGTCAAGCTTTTAATATTAAAGTCAGCAACTCACAGCAAGCCCCGACAGCTTGTAAACCCCTCAGGAAGGCAGCTGGTTTTAGGGGACCACGACGCCCCCAAAACCGAGATTTGCAGTGGC
>NW_010202884.1:4866-5876 GCF_000695765.1 Mesitornis unicolor | reverse complement strand
TGGAAACCTCCAGTGAGAAAGCTGAGAGAAAGGAGTCTGCCAATTTTGAATGGGGGGGTTGGGTAGGTGGATATTGGACTGATTCACAACCCTCATATCCAGGTAGGAGGTGTCAAGGAGCAGCAAGGGCCAGCTGCTTCCTAAGAGATAGGGAGCCAGAAGCTGAGCAAAATAACACAGGTGGCAGAGACCTCACTAGCCAGGTTCCAGTCTCACAGTACTCAAATGGGGTGAGCAGAGCAGAAGAAAGCTAAGAAGCCAATCTGCAGGTCAGGGTCAGTTCTAGTGATCACTATATAGATCTGAGGTCAAGCCAAGAAGTCAGTGTATAGCTGAGAGTCCAGGTCAACAGAATTCCCAGCCAGGTACAGACATAACTGAGCACTCCTACAGCATAACTCAGACAGGGACTAAATGCCCAGGCCTGAGCTTAAATGGAGCTCCTAGGCCCATGGGCAGGATATGAGGGTAGAAATCCTAGGTGAGGCCAATCAGGGTCATTTAAGCCTATTAGTATCCTCAGTGCTGTGACATGAGATATGTGGGATTGGATAATACATTGGGCAATGTGGTAAATACATACTCATCTTGAATCCTGGTTTCTGGTTAGCAACCTAGAATAAAGAGAAGGGAATTTGGGTTGGACCGGGAAACTTATGGAAAGGGTGGCCACAACAGCACCCTGAACTTCAGTGTATAACCCTGGTAAGGCCCAGACAATAGACCACTGTAAATGAATGAGTGTGTTGGGAGGGTAGCACAAACCTCGAATGATAGGGACTGACACTGCAAATGGTATTGATCTGAAACTATCAATAATCAAGAAATGAACTTAACTTGGCCTTTGACATTATGATGTGACTTAGCTATCAACACAGACCTACTCATGGAGTGGACCACTGAGGTGGATCACCCAGACTTACAGGAGTGGGATCAGGACCAGGAGCGGCTATTTGCAGCTTGATGGGCCCACAAAACATTGGGACATCTAGGGAGCATTGGGACATCTA
>NW_010202884.1:0-4840 GCF_000695765.1 Mesitornis unicolor | reverse complement strand
TGCAATGTACAGATCGGCTTGCGATTGAAGGGTAGATCTTATAATGGAAGCTATTGCAGAAGTCACCCATGAATGTGAAACATGCACAGTCAAGTGAGCCACATGAGTAAAGTGCCCCTGGAATAGAGGGTGGTGGCTGGGGTTTTGACATGGCAAAGCCTGGCAAATTGACTATATTGGACCACTGCCACAAACACGCCAAGGCAAGCTCTATATACTCACCATGGTGGAAACAACTACTGGTTGGCTAGAAACATACCCTGTAAAGCATGCCACTGCCTGAAAGACTATCTCAGGCCCTGAAAAGCAAATTTTGTGTGACATGGTACCCTGGAAAAAATTGAGTCAGACAATGGGACTCATTTCTGAAATAACCTCATAAACTCCTGTTCCAAGAAACATGGTATTGATTGAGTGCATCACATCCCATATCACCCACAAGCCTCTGGAAAGACTGAGCGATATAATGGACTGTTAAAGACTATGTTGAGAGCATTGGGCAATGGAGTATGGAAGCACTGGGATATAAATTTAGCAGAAGCCACTTGGCTGGTTAACACCAGAAGGTCTGCTAACCATCCTGGTCCTGCCCAAACAAAAGCCCCTACATACTGTGGGAGGAGATAAGGTCCCCATAGTGCATGCATGTAAGGAAGTGGCTGTGGAAGGTGGTGTGGGTTGCTCCTCCCTTGGGAAAAGGCAAACCCCAATGGTCTTTACTCAAGCATCTGGGTGTATTTAGTAGGCAATGCAGAAGGATTGGGAGATCTGGTATGAACTTCAAGGAGATTTAAACTTGGGGGAAAATAATCTGTGATGCAAGTTGAATGTTGTAGGAAGTAATGTAGCAGGAACTATCTGAACCAATGAAGAGTGAGTTTCGCAAGGAACCTGGTGAGTGCAGCAATAACCCAAACCAAACCATTCTTGGTGCCAAATAATCGAACATGCTGCTTCTCCTGTCCCGAGCACCCATCTTGACAGATGAGGCCTAAGTCATAGTCAGCTCTTACGGACATTTGAGGGAGTGGTGAAAGCCCATGGAATGGGGGAGTAATATCTATCTATCTGCTAAGGGACGGGATAGTAGTTAATGAGAATATATAAATGAGAATACAAGAATATATAAATCTGTCGAGATATATATATAGAGATATATATATATGTCGACAGAAGATGTTATTTTGTTGTAGAAGGTGATCAGGTTAGTCTGGCAAGATTTGCCTTTGGTAAATCAATGTTGACTTTTCCCAATCACCTGTTTCATTAGCTTTGTGATAGTTTCTAGGAGGACTCATTCCATTATTTTCCCAGGGATTGAAGTAAGACTAATGGGCCTGTAGTTTCCTGGGTCCTCTTTTAGGCCTTTCTTGTAGATGGGTATGACATTTGCCTTCTTGCAGCCATCAGGGACATCCCCTGACCTCCACAACTTTTCAAAGATTGTAGACAGTGGCCTTGCAACTATGTCGGCCACTTCTCCTAACACCCTGGGGTGGATTCTGTCCAGGCCCATAGATTCATGTGAACCCTTGCAAGAGGCTGCAGACCATCTCTTCCTCCACTAATGGTTGGTTGACACGTGTTGTAGCTACTTGATCTTGTGATCTGGGGACCAGCTATGCCAGTAAAGACAGGGGCAAAGAAGATACTGAGAACCTCTGTCTTGTCAGCATTATTAGTGACTAGTTTCCCTGCCCTGTTTAGCAATGGGCCTATGTCTTCCCTGGGCTTCTGCTTACTGCTTACGTACCTGAAGAACCTTTTCTTGTTGTATTTGACAGTTCTAGCTAATTTCAGTTGTAGCTGAGCCTTAGCCTTCCTGACTGCATCTCTGCATGCCCTAGCAAGGTTCTTGTAGTCCTTGATAGCTATTTGGCTGCCTTTCCATAGTCAGTATGCTTCTTTTTTGCCTTTAAGCACAGCCAAAAGCTCATTGTTAAGCCAGGGTGGCCTCTTGTTCTGCCTTCTTCCTTTCCCTTTGTAGGGGATGGACTGTTCTTGTGCTTCCAGGAGGCTGTTCTTGAATAACTTCTAGCACTCACAGGCTCCTTTGCCCTCCATGGATGCTTCCTATGGAATCCCTTGCAGCTGGGCTCTGAGCATATTGAAGTTAGCTCTTCAGAAATCCAGAGTCCTTGTCCTACTACCGGTCTTCAGCATGCTCAGCATGATCTTAAACTCCATAGAGTTGTGATTGCTGTATCCATGACTACCATTGGTAGCTATGTTGTCAAGTAAGTCTTCTCGGCTTGCAGGCAGTAAATCTAGCAATGCACTGTTCCTAGTTAGCATGCCCAGCATCTGTAGCAGGAAGCAATCCTCAATGCATTCCAGGAACCTGATGGATGACTTGTGCATTGCTGTCTTTTCTTCCCAACAAATGTCTGAGTAATTGAAGTCACCCATGAGGACCAGTTTCTGTTGGCCTGAGACTTCCTTGAGTGGCCAAAGTAAGGTTTCATCAGTCTTGTCACCCTGATTGGATGGTTGGTAACAGGTACCTTTTCTTCCCTTCCTATCTTTCCGAAAGAGTTTGTAGCCATCCATTGTGGTCTTCCAGTTGTGTGTTTTCCCACAAAGTTTCTGTGATACCCATAATTCTCAGACTGGGCACAGAGCTCCAGTTTCTCCTGTTTGTTGCCCAGGCTACTTGCATTGGTATGCATGCACTTGAGGTGGCTGGACTTGCATTGGTACTTGCATTGGTGAGCACTTGAGGAGGGTTCTTGTCTTTGGAGATGAGGAGCATTCCTCACATCCTGGATCTTGGCTCCTGGCAAGCAGCAAACTTCCCTTGACTGTCAGGCCAGCTGATGGGTGTGCTTCCATGCCTCTCAGCAGAATCACCCACTACTAGCACTCGCCAATTCCTTTTGCAGCTTTTAGTATGTGCTGCTAGTGCGGTTTCTCTTTGTGAATCTTGCTCATTGGTTTTGTCTACTGCCAAGACTTTGCATCTGTTGCTGGTTGGTACATATGAGTCACCAGAGACCATGGCATCTCCTTCTCTAAGGTGCTGGTTTTTTGCTGTTGAAGCTCTCTGTCTGTTAGTCCTTGGAGGTAAGTGCCACAAGGCCCTAGTATTTCTTCTTGCAAAGTCTCAAATAATACTCTATTTCTTGTTCCCCCTCCCTAATACAGCATAGCCTGCTGACTTCCTCCTGCAGTTCTTCCACCTCGCTGCTTGAGTGACTCCACCAGAGCACACCTTGCACAGGTGGAGCTTGCATCCTCCTCCACCCAGGAGTGTGGGGTACAGTCTTTGCAGCCCTCCACCTGGACAGCAGCTTCCCTGATAGCCTTATCCCAGACTAGCCTGGCTATGTAGCTGTATCCTGTCTGCTGCAGATTGCAGCCCTTGCCTGGTATCTACCACTATGCTTCTGACAACCTCAAAGCACTGTCTAATAAGTCCTTCTAATTCCCTGGAGACCTCAAGCTGCTGAGTAGGTTTGCACAGCCAACAGCTAGCTGGTGTGGCCGTCTGGGCTGCAGCCTAAGTCTGTGGGTGAGCAGAACAGGAAGCAGCCTGATAGCCGGCAGAGTGCACAGCACTCCCTGCATATACATCTATGTGAACTGCTGCACAATCTGTCAGTGCCACAGTTGGAACGGAATGTTTCCATTTCATTTCACTACAGAATGAGGTAGGCTAAACCAGCCTCATGGTAAAAAAATAATGATTCCTTCAAAAGCAATAATGAAGAATTTGCTATGAAACACAAAAGACTCTTAGAAAACGTCTTAAGAAAATGTAGTGCTATATAAACAGTAAAAATCATAATACCTTGTAAATGCCATCATATCTGTTGCCTTCCTCTGGGGCATATTTGCTGATCCGTCGTCCTTTTGAACTGCGCACTACTCGAACTGGCTTACCAGCTCTCCAATTCTTAGACTCTGCTCCATTTTTATCATCCAATGTGGCATCACAGTTAAGGGCCAATGCCCTGAAAATCACATTAAATGTTTTCATAAAATAGATTGCTTCATACAACATACTACTGAGAATCAGTATGTCAAGATCAAATTTATTTGCCTTATCCAATTATGTTTATTAAGCAGAAGAAGAATTTGCAGTGAATTCTTCAGTAGACTGCAATATCAATGGAAGCAGACATCAACTCTAACATGTGTGAGAATACAATATATTTAGTTCCAAATGTTCATGATGAAAACTCAGCTAATATAGTTAAATAAAAGAAATCAATCACTTCAGGTTTAATATTTTTTAATTTTTAAAAAGAATTCTTTCTCAATTAAAACGGAAGGATTTTTAAAAGCTGTAACAATGGCAAGTTATCTCTCTGACTATTCCACATTACTGCATTTTTTTAGGCTTTTAAACTGTGCATTGATTGATAAACACTACAAAAAAGTAACGTATAGAAAAAAGTACATAGTGACTATTCAAAAATATATCTGCAACAAATATTACTCTTCTTAGTCCATTAAGTACCTATGTTTAGGAGTTAAATGTCATGAACTAATTCAGAGACAAGCAAACCATAATGTTCTTTTCTATGTGTTTTGATCTAGAAGAGTATAGATGGATCATCAAAGATTCAGAAAAGAGTAAATATCAGTAAACACCACAAAAATGTTATTTTTTGTTTAGCTGCAGCATCTTCTACATCACATTAGCTTTATGAATGGATGAGAATAAAAATTTATATGCATGAGAGGGGAAAAGTATTGGTTTTGGCAGGAAGTTTAAATCTTTATGGATAAATCTTTATCCTTCCAAAAGGAACACAGGGGAATAAATCTCATGGAGAGACCTAGCATTTCTTAGAGGAACACTATAATAATGTAGAGGAACATTAAGCAACAGTGT
>NW_010202883.1:0-13479 GCF_000695765.1 Mesitornis unicolor | reverse complement strand
TTTTAATGGTACACCCGCCTCCTTGAAGCCAGTAGAAGCAAGGAAAATAAGCTGAGGACAGAGAAATCAGAGAAGACGGAGGAGATGGTGAGCAGATCATTGGGTTGGGGGAAATGAATGAGGTTGCCGGGCTATTTTCTGAGAGAGGTTCTTGCAGGGTGTATAGTACGTTTGGGATGATTTTGCATCACGGTTGCAGACTAGCCTTCTTTGTTTGCTAAAGATTGTTGTTTAAGCTTTAACACCGCTCATCAGTTTATTGTGAGATACGCAACGAGGAGCTGATGTATACGCATGACTAAAATTCCATACGCAAGCCACTCACACAAGCAACCCCTAAACAAACCAACATTGTATTCATCCTGCAATATGATGGGCAGCTCTTGTCATGGAGGGAGGTCGTTGCACAGGTTATTTGTGGCATGCATAGGAGATGAGTCTCTGTAGCAAAACCCAAAGAGAACTAATTATTTCTTCACAAACGGGAAATCCATTGCGGACTTAAAAGCCAAAGTTAGGGTTTTTTCTTTTCATTTTCCCTGCAGTATTGCTTTACATGATTAAAATACAATGTTTGCAAAACTTGATCAACTCTTTAAAATGTTCACTTATAGTATGCAAATAGTAAAGACAGTCTTTCTCCCCCCCCCCCCCCCTTTTTTTTTTTTTTGTGTAGGCACTTCTGCATGTGAAAACGGGGAATTCTTATAACATGTACTATGCTTTTTAGTTTACTGTTGTGCCTTAGGTAGGTCACAATACAAAATGTGATTCTTAGCATGTAAAGAAACCCCAAAACCCTAAGCAGAGTTTTTTATGACAAGTGAAGATCTGTTTTTACACTAATAATGTCTTAAACACTAGATACAAGTCTGTGGGGAAAAAAACCACAGTGTTTTGAATTAATAAGAATGCTTTATGGTAAAAATTGTGGTTCTAAATGACGGAATATTAACATTGGCTGATTGTATCTTCCTGTGAAGTGTTGCAGTCTATATTAAGTACATTAGTCCTTTAAGCTTCCATAAATTTAATTTTTTTTATTTTTTAATTATTTTACAGAATTGTGCAGGACTGCATGGTGCAGTAGTAAAATCTGAAATTTTAGTTGCTTTAGAAAATGTTACAAGGCACTGCAAAAGAGAAAAATGGCAGCTTTGTATTAAATCTTCTGTAATAAAAAAAAGATTTGTTACAATAAAGCAATATAGCGTGTACATGGTGACTGAAATCTGGGTAGTTTGGAGTTTCTGCAGAAAATAGTAAGTTGTGATCTATGCTGTGCTCTTCATCATGCAAGCTGGTTGGATGGATGGCTGTTAAATTTATTTTAAGCAGCATCTCTGTAAATGCTTGTCTGAAATATTTAAATTATATGCTCCATTAGGCAAATGGGTTTATCTTCCCATTGCCTGGCTAAAGGAATGTATTAGGAGGGCAAGGTTTAGAAGAACAATACAGTTTGTCTCCATAGTTTCACTGCATAGCTTATCCTCATGTATTGTTCAGAGATGCCTAGAATGTATTTTGTTTGACATTTGTGATCCTTATAAAGTTGACTTTGCTGATTTCATTTTTATGCCATAGTTGCCCTCAACATAAATAACTGAACTTCAATTAATATAACCATAGGTTTGACCTGTTATTTAGGTAGAATGGATGAAAAATAGTTCCCTTCTTTGATTTTTCAACTGTTCATTCAATCTCTCTGCAGTGAGTTTCAGTCTCAGCAATTCTTTAATATTGGAAGAACTAGTAAGAGTTACAAATATGGAGATATTTTCATTATGTAAAGTTAGAACACTGCACTAGAAATGGCAAAATTCCTACCTTTTGCTTATTCTTCAAATGTTGAACAAACTGAAGTTTAGAGGAGATAGCTTATTCTGAAGACCATTTGCATGCATATTACAGTTATATAAAACTAAGCTTCTGTATTTGATTTTATGTAATGCAACACATTTCTGCAGTGCTTTTGGTGGATCTTGGTTAGTGTCAGAATTGATACAGTGAGGAAAACCTGTTAGAATTCTTGTTTATAGTTTGTTGCTCTTAATATTTTATTGTGTGAGTATAAATCATTGACGCAAACATTGTAAACAAATGCTGTGGCGGCTAAGTGTGAGATTACATTTAGCTGATGTCTTTACAGTTTAACCAGAGTATGACAGGATCTTGTCTAGTGTGAATGCATTCTGTTCCTAATAGCTGTCATAGTAATCTTCAAAGCAGAAAGGTTAGGTCAGATTTTTATATGTTTTTGCCTATCTCTGCAGAAGAAGGAGAAAAAAGACAAACTCTAGGGTTACACCAGTATTGATGGGGAAAGAGTTTATCAGCTGTGTTGCATGCAGTTACATTCAGACTTTGTACGAGTCACCTGGAAATTAGCATTGAGATTCCCCTTAAGATTAAAATCCAGATATTTTTAGAAAAAATGTTTATTTGGAGTATAGATCTAACTTGGCAAACATATTTTCTTCAGAAAAGGGCATTAGCAATATCATGAGTTTAAGCATTAAAATAAGAACAAGGAGGTATTGAGGTAGTCTCTTAAATTCCAGGTAGGATGCAGTCTGCATGTGTGCTGAAGCAAGAAGGTTAGCAACACTGTTAGCAACAGCAACCTGTGGTCTGTTGCAACATCTGAAAAAAGTAGCAAGTGTCTTATGTGATGAGATGTTTTTATTTTCCTCAGCTAACACAGGTAAAACAAAGCCAAACCCAAATGCTGTGCTGCAAGTTTTTTGTTCCTTGCTTGTGCTTTTCACTCCTCCTCTTGCATTTCATGGGCAGTCCAAAACGAGCTGTAAAGCTACCTCTGGTTTTATATGCTGAGGTTCTAAAGGTCTAGATCTTCTGCGTTAGCTTAGGTCACATTCATTTTAAATAGTATCTAAGACAAATAACTAGTTCTAGTGAATCTAATTCTTTTTATGTGTCTGCTTTTCTGCAACGTCGTAAGAACAGACAGCTCAATTTAGTAATGTCCAATCTTTTGAAAGACTGGCAGTCAGCTCTAGCAGTCACATTTTCAAGTAGGATTTTTTGATGTGTAAATGGCTAATCATTTAATAGTAGGTGGACAGCACCTGTTATTCATCATTACTTACACACATTACATCAAACAAAATATCATTTGAGAGTCCTGATGAGACTCATTCATTGCCACTGTGTTTCAGGACAGTGTGACATTTTGACCCACCAAAATACTTGCCTTTCTTGGAACAGCACTTAATTTTAGGAATAAAAAATGTACAAAATACCCAGTAGGAATGTATGTATGGGTGGCATTTTTCAATATTTTAGTCTCTTGTAGAGAACACTTCAATTTAGTTAATGAAGCTCATATCGAGTCACTACTCATTCCTACAAAGAACATGACTGAATATATTTTCTTACAATAGTTGTCATTACTGGGAGTATGCTATTATTGAAACAAATGGCTTCTTTCTGAAAATAATGAATCTTAACTAAGTAAGGCACCATTATACCCCTGAAATGACTGGCTTTATTGATTTTCTTTTTTCTTAATTGATTACTTTACCAAATTCAGAAGTTGATATTGTGTTTATACTCTCCTATTTTGCTATGTGGTTTTATTTTTGTTGTTCAATCTAGATAAAATTGATAGAAATGTCACTGGTTCCAAGTAAGAGCCATCTAAAGTTGGTTCTAAGAGGCTGGCCACAATGATGTCAAGGGATATGCTTAATCATGTCTTTTAGAATGAGGCCCTCTGAGGAGTTAACCTAGAAAAACAAAATCAGTGGGTACTCTGTAGATCTCTAAATCTGTGTTTTCTCAAGTGTAGACTTTTTGCACAAGATAGATGATGTTTACTAGCAGTAGTACACTGAGGAAAGAACCTGTGTGCCTGAGTATGTGCAGTTCTGGATATCTCCAAATACCTCTTTGTGAGGGATCTCTTGGTCTCATTCTGCAAGTTTTATTCCTGTGTAATCAGCTGATATTATTTACCATGTGACAAGTTGAGTGATTTTGCATATAGAGTATATTTAGAAAGAGTGAAATCATGATATTTAGATCGCAGATTCCAGTCTGAGTAGCCCAAGAAAGTAATTTTTATCCAGCACTTGTCTAATGGTGATACTGCTGGTGGCAGTATTACAAGATACTAAGATCCAGTAAGAACACATGGGCAGAATTGTGCTTCTCTTCTTCACACTCTAGTTTATGTTGTCCTGGGAAGACCTTTCTGTTTCTGAACTACATACAGGATGCTTTCTCTACAGTTGTGATGGCTTTCTTGGACAGTTTAGGATCTTTGTTCCTTAAGGTCCTTGACTGCAGTATCAAAATGTTTTGTGCATGCATCAGTTGATGTTGTTTATAATTATGGTTTTCCTGTATCTTACGGCACATGCATTTTGTTTCAAAAGCTGGAACAGGGTTTCCATGAGCTACTGTGTGGTTATATGCCAGTGCACCACTAATCTGTTAGCGTATGATTTGTAGGTCAGGGAGAAATTGAGATATTTTGCTATCTAAGCAGTATCATCTCTTTGCTGCTTCAGTGCTTACATGACATCTTATGTTGGCTGAAGATTAAAAGGGCACTGTCAAGGTATCTTTCTCAGTTTCATTTTTATTATTTATTTTGTTTCCCTTATTATTGCTGTCATAAGCCATAGGAAGCTTGAAGTGTAGTACCTTGCCAACAGGCCTTTTTCAGCCACAACAGCTACTGTTTAGCTGCTTATGGTTTATTTAAGAGTTGTGAAGCATTTACTGTCTTCTGAAATACATTACTGAAGAGTTACAGCTTAAACGTTGCAAGCAAGTGAGAGGGAAGAAGTGAGTAAATCAGCTTGGGGGCAGTCCTGACATTGTGTAGTTATGGTAAACTCAATTTTTTTTTTCTTCTTTTCCTAATTTCTTTCAGAATTTAATAGTTTGGGAGTATAGAATTAGGCTTGAGTGCTTCCTTTGCACAGTCATCCTTGAGTGGACTTCCCAGGAGATTGATGTGAAGACCTGTATTCCTAGTTGGATATATTTTGAGTTATCTAGTGAAGTAATCCTTGCAAGAATTCTTACAGGAGCATTGGTATTGACTGACTTTGAGGTGTCAGTAGCAGCAGTGAGCAGTAGCTTAATTTGGAGGAAAAAAAACCCCAGTCTTTACAGGATCTGGGCTTTGTATCACATGTGCCTTTTTTCCCTTCTATCTTAATTTTCCCCCCTCTTATTTCTGCTATCAAAAAAAGAATGATCATGGGGGCTTTTTGTACAGAAAAATGCTACCTTGTTGCTGTAAGAAAGTATTTTCTTAATTGATCTACTATTGTTGCAGTGTAAAGTTAGTGAAACTAGAGCTAGTGTTTCCAGTAATTTAACTGCCTGTTCTTCATCTGCTCTGGCAGTGTAATAGAAATTACATGAATTGGAATTACTACCCATGAATTGGAAGTATGTCAGCATAATTCCTCCATGGGACCTTCTCATCTCAGTAAACATTTTCCATTTCATTTGAGTTATGTGGTGATAAAATTTTAGGTAACTGCTAAAACAGTGACAGAACTGATCAAACAGACTTTTTACTGAATTCTTCCTATGACTAAGAAACTATTAAAATGTTTAATCAACAGTGTTCAAATCTACTGGATTCCCAGTTTTTGATGAGAGCTGAATATATGTAGTGATATTGGATAGGCTTATTTTTGCATGTTTTAAATGAAAAAATAATAATCTTTTTGATGGTGTACAGAGTAGCAAAGGTTGCAGAGATTCCCCAGAGGAAAGTGAATTGCAGAGTATCTTTAAATATGGTTCATAAAGCATGAACTATCTTGAGGAAGGAGAATCTGAGATGTGATGCTTATGTTGGGGTAGTTACAGTAACTTCAGGCATGTCAGTTAGACACCCAAGTGAGAAAGGATGGACACTTCTGGCTGGAAATAAAAGCAGTGGATAAAGACAGACACACTTCTCTGGAGGTTGATTCAGTCTGAGACTGAAGTAGGTGTTTTAACTGGCACTCTGAAGGAGCCTCTCTCTGCTGAGTAGCAAATGTGGATAGTATATGGAGAAGAGCTTCCTGAACTAAGCATGTATGTGCTGAAAGTGAGGCAGCATGAATATTATTCTTGTTATGTATACATCAAAACTTTGTACAACTCTCACGTTGTGTGTATTTTAATCACTCATTGATGGGCTCAATTTTCTTTGGACAACTGTTCATACACCTCAGCTATGAGGTTAATTGTATGAGGCTGAAAGGAACAAAATAATTTTGATCATTTTGTGCAATTGTCAAAACTTGGAAAGGATTCTGTTGATGGATGGTTGAATTTGTTGTGATGTGTATTGACATAACATCAGTCATAGCAGTCTAGAAGAATCCCTAAGCTTGCTACTGCAAGAGTTTCTATTTCTGTTTTGCTGTTCCTGGAAACGAGAACGAAGCCTTAGACAAGACAGCCTATGGAGAGAAAGGTGGACATCAGTATGACTGACGGTGTTTGTCAAGGAGAGTCCCTCTGGTACCAACAGGAGTTACATGGGAAATTAAAGTGTCTCATAAAAACGCTGTTCCTTTAAAATGGTGTGGTTTGTGGTTTTTTTAAGGAAGTGCAAATTTTGTTAAATTGCACTGCTTCTCTAGAATGTGTACAGAACATAGTAATTATTGGTGTAGACACGTTAAACAATATTCTGCTCTTTCCTCTTAGATATAATCCTGATATTTTTATAATCCTTTACAATGGGTTAAAATGGCATACAGGTGAGGTTGCTGGAAGTAGGAAGTCTTTTGTCTCCCATGTCTGGATCTCCTTCTCAGTTTTGATAGGCCAGTGACAATGAGTGTTTTTGTTTTGCTGTTTGTCTACTCTGAAACACTTAAAAGAAATATGCTTATATATGCTAATATTAATGAAATGTTTCATACAGTTGTGATAATAACATCTGTACTTAATTTTTCAATACTTGAAAATTTTTTTGTTTATGGTTAGTATAATGCTGTTGTATATTGCTGTCAAGTTTTGATTTAGAAATGAACTCTGTTTAAAAAAGTGAAATAATCTAACATTCCTTCTATGATTCTTCATGTGATGCAAGGAAGCTTCAGTCATGTTGATCATTAAAATGACAGTAACTGTCCATAAAACTTCAATTCAATTTTGCATATCAGTAAATGCACAACAATAATGGTCCCAAGGTATTAAAAGCATCATTTTATTGTATGCAGTAGCTATGAATTAAAGAGTTTTCTAGTGTCTTTAAGACACAATCCCTTCTGCCTGAATAAATATCACATTTGACTTTATTTTATCAATGTAATGTCAAGTGAAGTCTCGAACATGAATTCTAACTTAAACTGGCAGTGTTCCGCTTCTTTGTGCCACAGGCTGGGTCATGCCATGCTGGTGCAGCTTCTCCACATATTTTTAGACTGGTTCTTCTTTAATTCAGTGTGACAATACAAGTAGTGAGTTATTGACAGCAGCTAAAGTGAGATTATTATGACTATAATCAATAACACACCTGCATAGATTAACAACTACTACCAGAGATATATTTTGTATTGATTCGGGAATTTATGCTGTCTCCACTACACCTAGTCTGCTACTTCCATAATTTATGTAATGAAATCTCTACTTTAGAGAAGCTGTTACTAAGTTAAATACCAAGAAATTATGACAGATCAAGATGTAAATTACATATTGAAGAAAGAAAGCAGAAATAGCACTTGCTAAATTCCTGTGGGTTCTGATTCAGGACCAAGGCACTTCCTTACTGCAGGCTGAAAGATAATGGAAGTAAAAAACCATGTTCCCTCTCCTGAGGCAGTATTTTAGAAGTGGAGGGTAAGATGCTGTTTTTAATGTGATGTATCGATGGAAGCTTATTGAATTGTATAATCTAGGTTTGAAACCTTGGTAGAATTTCTTTAGCAGTAACGGTAACCCGTATTCCAATTCTGTCCTTAAACTGGAATGTAATTTTCTCTGAATACTGGTACATCTTTGTGTCTCTCTCTAATAGAGAAACACATTCTCAAAGATTGATGCTATCTTCTGGTTTCCTTTTCCAAGCCTACAGTCTGTAAAATTGAGCAGGAAGTACAGATTATGACCAGGAATCTGGGAGTACCGATGTATCTTGAAAGTAATGCCAAGCTTCCCGAAGACAGGTGTTTTTTCCCTTACTTGCTACTTCTCTGTTTTGCTGATCAGATGATCAGCCATGAGTTCAATGGAAAACTACTATGTATTTATCATTAGAATCATAGAATGGTTTGGGTTGGAAGGATCATCCTTAAAGATCATCCAGTCCAACCCCACTGCCATGGGCAGGGACACCTCCCACCAGACCAGGTTGCCCAAAACCCTGTCCAGCCTGGCCTTGAACAATTCCAGGGATGGGGCATCCACAACTTCCCTGGGCAACCTGTGCCAGTGTCTCACCACTCTCACAGTAAAGAATTTCTTCCTAATATCTAGTCTAAGTCTGCCCTTTTCCAGTTTAAAACCGTGCTGAATAGAATAATATCTCTTGGTGGGCTTTAAGCATAAAAAAACTTAAACAATGTATCACAAATAATCAGTCTAAGTCTGCCCTTTTCCAGTTTAAAACCATGCTGAATAGAATAAAATCTCTTGGTGGGTTTTAAGCATAAAAAAACTTAAACAACGTATCACAAATAATTCTGGTGTATGAAGCCAGTTGTTCATACAGATTCATGTATAATTTAGTAATCTTTTATTTGGATGTCAAAGAGAAAATTCAAATCTGTGAGTGTCACATGCGCTACCTTCCTAGGTATACAGCCATGGTGTTACTATCTTTATATCTGAATATACATACAATTTGTCAATAGGAATAGTCTCAGTGTAGTCCAGAGAAATATGCATGTCTTCAGATTTACTGTTCTTCAGGTTATTAAATGAAATCCTAGTTCTTGGTTAACTTCTAGATCTTATTTGTTGCCTGTCTTCTGTTTAGTGGCATTATACCAAAACTCTATCTGCTGTAGGAACAATTAGAGTATTAAAGGACTAGTTTGTGCTTTTAATATTCAAGACTTGGTACTAAGCAGCTCAGCATCAGGGCGGTTTCCCCAAGCTTGAACTAAATCTAATTAAATTTGGGTTGGATGTTATATTCTTTTTTAATGTAATAGTATATTACATGTTGGTTTGTTGCTTAATGCTGAGATAAATATCCTGAAGTATGACACATAAGAATCCAGACAGAACAGTGTTCCCCAGTTTTCTTAAGATACTATTTGTGAGTTAACCCGCTAGTTCTTAAGAACATGTTTTGTGCTGATATTTTGCCCTCTACAAAATGAGGATTATTTTTTATTTAAGAATACTTGCCACATTATCTTTATTTAGCAATGTTTTGAGATAGTATGTTCCTGTAGGTGATAAACAGTCTTCGGCTTTTATGGGCTACTTACTTGTTGATGGTGGAGTTTCTAAATTCCAATCTATGCTCATCTGTCTGTTCAAGGAAATAACATTTTAATGACATCACGAACCACTTTCCACTGTTTTGGAGCAGAATAGCAGTATGGTAACTCTGAATTTCAGGAACTTCAGTTTTTAAGGAACTAATGTTAAACAGAACTTGTCTGTTTAGCTCTCCAGGGAGATCTGATGTCTAGTGACGTACAAAAAAAGCATTTTGTTAGTTGGCTGTATTGTTAGCAGTGGGTTTTAAGTTGAAAATTAACATAAACTGTAAATATTATTAATTGTGAAAAGGTTAATATCTTCTCAGTGTTAGAAAAGTATTTGCATTAGGATGATCAGGAGATGGTACAGAATTCTGTTTTCCAAGGGATTTTTCCTTCCTGACTGTTTGAACACACTCTCTTTCCAATGCATAATTTTGATTTTTCTGGACAGTTGTCATTGTACTTTTCCTAAATGTTGCCGAGAGGATGGAAAATTCACTGAGGAGTTTCTTGAGCTAACAAGTAGCAGAGGTCTGATGAGGTTTGCAGCCTGGCTTGGGCAGATATTGTTTGAAGGAAGATCCGTGGTGATTGAATCCTAAGTAAAAGGAATATGTGAGAACTCCTGTATGAGTTATAATAAGTTGATACCTTGGCTGAGACTTTCAGTAGTCCCCTAGAAATTTAGGCCCAAATTCTTAAAGGGATTTAGGCACCCAGTTCCTGCAAAGTTCCATTACATTTCTTTACAATATTGTCACTGAAACCAAGGGAATTAGGAACAGAAATCCTCCTGAAGGTCTGAATCACAGCCTATAAGCTTCCCTTGGCTTGTTTCTTTTGGGTTTCTATGGTTGTTTCAGCTTGATTTTTAACTAAAGATGGATTAATTTGGTAAGATGTATTGACAGGTATGTTTAAAGAATCAAACTACTGCAGTTTTAAAAAAATGCACTTGCAGATCTATTTGAGAAAAATGTTGATGTCTTCAGACTACCAAACTAAGCGGAGCTTTTAGCATAAATCTTGATTTTTTTATTTGATTTTAATTTTTGTTTTTAACTTTGCTTCCTCTAGGGGATTTTGATGTCCAGATAGAAATGTATATTTGTATACATTTGTAATATCTCATTAGCTACTGAGATTCATGGCATTTGGAAGACTTGAGGTCATAGAGTAAACATGAGAATTCCTTTTTCACTATGCCTGTTTGTAATGGCACACAGGCATTTAGTACTTTCCCAAAACTGAGTAAGAAAAGTTTGGAGGTACTTATAACTGCGAAGAGTTGTCCAGAATGCAAAGTTTCCTTTTATACTATTGTAAACTGTGGTATTAAGTCCAATCTCCTGTTGAGATTGTATAATTCAGAAAATATTGAACATCCACACTTGCCTCAGGCTGTCTAGTGAACTATATTGCCCACAATTAAACAGATGAATGCACAAATAAGGATAGGCATCCTTCCAAACAGTTCTATCTATATTTAGCAAATTCTTCTCATTTCCCTCTCTGTAGGAGGGTATTGATGTTGGTATCCTTAATATTGGCCAACAGACCTGTGTCATAAGCCCGGTCCTACAAGATGTTTACCTTTCCTGTATTATTTTGATCTTGTATTCTCTCCCTTTCTTCTGGATTGAATCTTTATGTCCTAAGCAACAAATCTGATTCACTTTCCCCAGCTGAACATAGAAATAAATAAAAGTGAGTTCTCTGTGCCACAAAGGAATAGGAAGAACTTGCGAATTCCAAAAGTTAAATGTTCTGAAATTTATGAAAGATATAACCAAGTCAGGAGGGTGATACAAAGATATCTCCTTTTTATTGAAACCAAAGGTATAGATTCTGTAACTCTTAACATAATTTCATATCTCAATATTTGAAGGACTACAGTGCTGCTTGTTAAAATGCAGCAAACTTTCTGTGTAGCATTACCTTCAGAAAATACTGAATTCACAGTTTGTTTAGGTTTTTTTAACTTCTATTTGCATTTTCTCAGGAACAGGCTGCCCGGAGAGGTGGATGAGTCACCATCCCTGGAGGTGTTTAAAAGACAGGTTGATGTTGTACTTTAGGGACATGGTCTAATAGCAGACTTTCTAGCGGCGGATCAGTGGTTGGACTCCATAATCTTAAAGGTCTTTTCCAACTGAAACCATTCTGTGATTCTGTTTCCTGTGAAAAGGGGTTGAAGTCTAGGGGAAATTAGCTGGTCTCACAAAGGAGAGAGTGCTATTTATTTTTTTCAAGCAGTAAACCAACATACTTTGGTACTGTAAAAGATTAAAAAACTGTAATACAGGTGTCTCTGTCAAAGAGCAGAGCTGTTGTTTCGGAAGTAGATAAACTTTGGAGCTGTAATCGATAGGAAAAGTCCCAGTCTTTGCAGAGTGTCTGACTTTGGTTAAATTTAAAAGGAACGTGATGTCTCAGAGATCTTGGAAGTTTTACTGTCTGCATAGTGACTCAATTAAGAAAACAAGAATTTCATGAATTGTCCGATTTAAATGAGTTTTCTGTTATCTGTAGATCTGTTAAGTATACCTACATGTACCCAGGAGACTGTTATACAAAGATTATAATTATTTTGTTTAGCATTTTGAGATTGATGTGAATGGGATCAATACCAGTTACTTTGCTTTTCATTACTGAAGGCATCTGAAATGTTGACCAACTGTATCTTATTTGTGTTAAACAGATCACAAAGTCCTTATACACACACAGTTTGACCTTCTAGGACATTCTTCAAAGAAGTGGTAGGCTTAGCATGTCACTTTTTTTCTCACTTGAAGAAATTAAATCTAATTAGGAGGATCCTGCTAATACAATGTAGATACAGATTACAGGTGCACACAGTGTGCAGGGAGTCCAGAATGAAAATAGCTGTAATGAAGGAAGTGGGGGGGGAAGATGGGGGAGGAGGAAGACCCTGAAATAGGCAGGCTTATTTTAGAGTACAAGATAGATAATTTAGTGACTTCAGTAGCTGCACAGATATAAAATATTTACAGCAAGTTGGAGAATTCTAATGGGGAAAAGAAATCTCTAAAGGCATTTTCTTCTAGAGAACATAAAATGAGAAAAAAATTATGCACAAATATAACAGTTACACAGTTTTAATGTTAGTGGTTAGCTGCCTGATACTAATTTCTCTCTTCTTCACACAGGTGTAGTTTGAATACACCTGAATTACTTATGTGTTTTAAGAGGATAAGAGGAGAATCATGAACAGAATTGACTTCTCTGTGGGAAACTTTTGACGTTTCACTGCCTGTTAACATTGTGTTTCTTACAGAAAATGTCACTTGAGACTTTTGTAATAAACAGCAACAAAAAAATGCTTGTGCATTCTTGTCATTTCACATGAAATCAAGTGACTGATTTCTGATGCGCATTGAGTTTATACAGGTTTCTCTCAGTTCCACCTCAGAACTGCTGCTGGCGTGTATTTTTGTAGGCAAGGAATGTTAATAGTAGATTCTTTGTGAGAAACTGATTATTTAAAATTACCTGATTGAAGTGTGTCTACACCAATGCACACAGCATGGGCAATAAGCAGGAGGAACTGGAAGCTATTGTGCACCAGAATAACTATGATGTAGTAGCTATCACGGAAACATGGTGGAATGAATCACACAACTGGAGTGCTGCCATAGATGGGTATAAGCTCTTCAGAAGGGATAGGCAAGGAAGGAAAGGTGGTGGGATGGCCATGTGTGTTAGGGAATGCTATGGCTGCCTGGAGATTAGTGACAGTGACAACAGGGTTGAGTGCCTATGGGTGAGAATCAAGGAGAAGGCCAACAAGTCAGATATCATGGTGGGAGTTTGTCATAGACCACCTAACCAGGATGAAGAGATAGACAAAATATTCCATAGGCAGCTGGGAGAAGCTTCACGATCGCTTCCCCTTGTATTTGTGGGGGACTTCAACTACCCAGATATCTGCTGGAAATACAGCACAGCAGAGAGGGAACAGTCCTGGAGGTTCCTGCAGTGTGTGGAAGATCATTTCTGGTGAAGGAACCAACAAGGGAAGGTGCCC